>NC_134364.1:43127393-43414893 GCF_048569485.1 Anomaloglossus baeobatrachus | reverse complement strand
CTTATTTGTATTTTCCTGAACTCCTCTCAGTTACTTTATGACCAAATCAAAGTTGAATATGTAAACAAGAACCCTATAAAAGCCAAACATTGCAAATTTTTTAAAGAAACCCAATTGCAAAAAATTATTTTTAGCCCCAAATACATGTGATGCTCCTACGGGGTTTTGGGGTTACTTGTCACCGCGCCGGTGTAGGTTTGGGGATGTCACAGCGGCCTGGCCCGGTTCTGTGATCCCAGCGGTGTCAATAATAGGGTGGATGGGGATGTGGAGAATGGCTTTGTGACGCCACCTGTGGTGTGTGGTCAGTATTAGCAGCCGCTGCAGGAGGTCTTCTCTGGGGTGGAGGACAACGCAGCTCGGATGGTACAGCTCTCAACAGGCAGAGCTCAGTTCCCAGAGAGAATGTTGGGAGTAGTAGTCGCCTATGGCGCAGGGGCGCGATGATGGGAGTGTCGGCAATGATGGGACGACACAGAGGTTGCAGTCAAAGTTCTTTACTCACTAAGATTACACCGCCTTTGGAGTGCCGTGCTATGCTGTTATGGGCTCCAGACGATCCCGGATAGTTCGGAGGTCAAGGCCAGTGTTTTCTTCTGTGTGTGCTTTTTGGTGGTCTTCCCTCCACCCCAGCTCCTAGGCCATGGAATGGGTCATGAGTGCCTGCTGCACTCCCTGTAAACCCTGGGATCGCCCTTCTTTCTAAGAACCCGGGTCAAGACTCCAGCTCTGGACCACAGACCCCTTTCTGTTCTTGTCACTTCTTACTGATGTCTGTTCCTGAGTCCGACCTGGCGAGGACCCCTGCCTGGAGCTAACTGAGTTGTGAGATGGCTCCTACTTCCCCAGAAGGTGCCCTGCCTCCCGGGTTGCTGAACTAGTGGCCAAGAGGTCCTGTACCTCATGATGGCCGCCTCCAGCACCTACCCTAGCCCATTCCCAGTGAAAGAACTCCCGTGTTATGTGTTGGATGTGTTGTGGTGGTTTACTGGTGATCACCTCAACCGGGGTGCAATATTCATCTCGGATATGGAGGAGGTCAAGTACCCTGTGGTGCCTGAAGCAGCAGGGGCGCCACGCACTTAAAAACATTAGAAAACTCATTAAAACTTTTGCAACATTTGGCTTTTAAATGCAGTTTCCCTACACATGCAACTTTGATGTTGTGAGTTGTCATAAATCAGCTAAGTGTTACATAATGACTAGGGGGAAGTCTGGCATACAGCGTGACACACAACAAAACAAGGGGTACACTAACAGCTGTGAGCCTCAGCGCTAGTGAGGGGGAAGATGGGACCCCTCTTGCACTCACCTGCAGCTATCCCCTGCACTCCTAGCCAGTCCCTATAAATGTTTTGCACCTGTCACTGAACAGGGTACCCGAGACCCTGTCAGACCCTGTACTAGCCCTGGTTAATGAGCTCGCAGGTGAGGAACACTAGCCCCACCGCTCCACTAATGCAACATCATGGAAAGGAAAAACAAACAGGGGATAGCAACAAAAGACAAGCTCCAACTCACGGCTGCCGTCAGAACCAGGATTGCAGCCCACACAGCTAACACGATAAGGGCTCCAACAACTCCTTACACCTCAAGGCCTAGCTTCCAAATGGATTCAGAATAACCAGCGCCCTCTACTGAGAGGTTCAAATCCAGAAGCACCTAAGGCGAGGTAATGAGAATGCTGCTGGCAAGGAGAAACTGACATTAACCCTTTGCTCACCAAAGGAAAGGAAACTACGTTTAATATAAAGAGTCTTACACGCAATGAGAGATTCTAGCCCTGAACCTGTCACTAGTCTCATAATGCAGAGAGACGGCCGTGACACTAAGAGGTGACAAGACCGCTACTATACACTATGAGACACTATAATATTTGGTCAAACACGACCAACTGATGTATAGGGGGGCTTCACTACTCGCCCACAGAGTGAAAAAGGACTGGGCTGCTTCTCTATCAGCAAAGAGCAGTCGGCCAAATGTGTTTTCGTTCAACAGCTATCTGATATGTATTGAAAACTTTAGACTGTAAAGTTATGTTGTGAAATGGACTCCCTAATACAGTAGAAGTAAATATTAGTGGAGTGCAGTGTACCTTCTTTACAGGTTTGAAGAGTGGAATCCACCTAAGGCTATGTGCGCATGTTGCGTACTGTCCCTGCAGAAATTTCTGCAGTGATTTGAACAGCACACGTGCGCTTCAAATCGCTGCAGAAACAGTCCGTAATGAAAAAGAAAAAAAAAGCAGATTCCATGCGCTCTGCCTGCAGCCCCTCCCATAGACAGAGCTGCATGCAGAGTGCAGGAAAGAACTGACATGTCACTTCTTAGAATGCGCGCTTCGGGCAGCAGCCGAAGCGCTGCGCTCTAATACGCCACATGCGCACGGCTCCTGCATAATCTTCATAGATTATGCAGGGGACGCAGGACGCATGCAGTTACGCTGAGGTGCAGATCGCAGCGTAACTGCATGCAAATACGCAACGTGCGCACATAGCCTAAGTATTGGAGTGCTTACAAATATGACCTTGACTAGAGGGAAAGATGTGGGTGAGGGATTTTAGTTTTAATCTGTTTCTTATGTAGTGCCAACATATTCTAGAGTGGTATAGATAGAATGTATTCATTCACACCCACTCAAAATACCACGCTGTATGTCTGATAATCTAAGCTCTTATTAAAGCCAGGGCCATAAATCAAAATTGGGTTACCGGTGAGTTTCACTAGAATTAGAATTTCCAAGACTGCATTTCCTTTGGGTAATTCTTGCAGAAAATCCTGGGTAAATCTTCAACTCACAAAGCGGACGAATAATTGGATCACTCTTAAAAACATTGGTAGATACATACTCTTTTCAGTGATACATGGTGATCCCTAAGTAATTTATGTCCATACATAGAACAGAAGTGACTGCATAAAGCCTATTCTTGAACAATGGTCTCCAACTTGTGGCCAGCTGTTGGGAAACTACAGTTTCCAGAATGTCAAGACATACCGGGAGTTTTAGTTTTACAAGTCAGAAACTAGGGGTTTTGTTTGACCAAGTAATTTAGTTGCCTATAGAACAAAAGCCGCATTTTTTTATATCTAAAGTTCTAATTTTAATTTTAGAAAACCACATTAAATTTCGAATGATTCAGTAGAAAGAAGAGGCAGAATTAAGTGAGGCGCTTCTTCAGTAGAGATAGCATGCATATGCTGTCTGCTGCGTATTAGAAATCAACTGCTAATTGTTAGCTATGGTTATTGGCTAAAAAGCATGCAGCTTTTAACTAGAACAAGATATTAGAAATTAAAGAGGTTGTCCACTACTTTATCATTCATGGCCTTTCTTTATAATAGGAAATCAATGTCTGATTGGTGGGGGTGCGACATCTAGTATCCCCACTGATCAGCTGCCTCCATAGTCTGCCATATAGTATAATGGACACCAAATAGTCCTCCATATATTATAATGCACCTCCATAGTGATCCATGTATTATAATGCATCCCATAGTCCTCCATATATTATAATGCACACCCCATAGTCCTCCATATATAAATAATGCACCTCTCCCATAGTCCTCCATATAATATAATGCACCCTCCATAGAACTCCATATAATATATTGCACTCTCTATAGACCTCCTTATAAAATGTACCCCCATAGCACTTCATATAGTATAATGTACCTCATAACCCTCCATATAGTAAAATGTATGCCATAAACCCCCAATATAATGCACTCTCTATAGTCCTCCATATATAATGCACAGACCTTAGTTCTGCATATATTATGATGCACTCTGCATAGACCTCCATATATTATAATGCAGTCCCCATAGTCCTTCATATAATATAATGCAATCCCTATAGTCCTCCATATATTATAATGATCTTCCCATAGTCCTCCAAATAAAATAATGCACTCTTCATAGTCCTCCTTATCAAATGTATCCCCACATTCCTCCATACAGTATAATGCACCTCTTAATCCTCCATATAGTATAATGCACCCCATAGACCCTCAAATATTATAATTCACCCACCATAGTCTTCCATATATAATGCACAGCCCATAATCATCCATATATAGAGTAATGCATCCCCGTAGTCCTCCATATAGTACACTGTGTGCAGAATTATTAGGCAAATGAGTATTTTGATCACATGATACTTTTTATACATGTTGTCCTACTCCAAGCTGTATAGGCTGAGAGCAAAATATCAATTAAGTAAATCAGGTGATGTGCATCTCTGTAATGAGGAGGGGTGCGGTGTAATGACATCAACACCCTATATAAGGTGTGCTTAATTATTAGGCAACTTCCTTTCCTTTGGCAAAATGGGTCAGAAGAGAGATTTGACGGGCTCTTAAAAGTCCAAAATTATGAGATGTCTTGCAGAGGGATGCAGCCAGGGCCGGCGTCAGCACCCGGCAAACCCGGGCAAATGCCGGGGCCCTGGAGAGCCGGGGGGGCCCACTCGGCCTCGTCAGGTCTCCTGTCCCTTGGCCGGGGCCCACTCGCCTTTACAGTTCTGCTGTCCCCGGCTGAGTTCCGGGGACCGCAGTCCTCGGCAGCAATCTGCGGCACCGTCACTTTAAGGCGCGCAGACATCCTGGTTTGAACTTCATCTGTGGGCGGAGCTACCGCCTTCTCAGTCCCACAGATGAAGGAGGCGAGCTTCTGTTCGGCGCTGTGTGGGCCCCCTCTCCACCGTGACCTAATCGGGTAAGTGCCCTCCCCGCCTCCCCATTATGGGCCCCCGTGAGCTGCTTCTACCCCCCCAGATGTATGCCCTGCCAACCCCCCCCCCCGCCGATGCCGCGGGTGCTGTCCCCGCCGATGCCGCGGGTGCTGTCCCCGCCGATGCCGCGGGTGCTGTGCCAGCCGATGCCGCGGGTGCTGTGCCAGCCGATGCCGCGGGTGCTGTCCCCGCCGATGCCGCGGGTGCTGTCCCCGCAGATGCCGCGGGTGCTGTCCCCGCAGATGCCGCGGGTGCTGTCCCCGCAGATGCCGCGGGTGCTGTCCCCGCAGATGCCGCGGGTGCTGTCCCCGCAGATGCCGCGGGTGCTGTCCCCGCAGATGCCGCGGGTGCTGTCCCCGCAGATGCCGCGGGTGCTGTCCCCGCAGATGCCGCGGGTGCTGTCCCCGCAGATGCCGCGGGTGCTGTCCCCGCAGATGCCGCGGGTGCTGTCCCCGCCGATGCCGCGGGTGCTGTCCCCGCCGAGCCGCGGGTGCGGGCCCCACAGAGCAGCAGAGTTGTGTGTGTTTGTCTGTATGTAGCAGAGTTGTGTGTGTGTGTCTGTCTGTATGCAGCAGACTTGTGTGTGTGTGTGTGTGCTTGTCTGTCTGTATGTAGCAGAGTTGTGTGTGTTTGTCTGTCTGTATGTAGCAGAGTTGTGTGTGTGTGTGTGTGTAAGTGTATATGACTGTATAGATTTGTCTGTTTATATGTATTTTTGTGAGTTTGTCTTTAAATATGTATATGTACGTGTTCGTATTGGTGTCTGTGTGTGGATGGGGCCCACTCGGACTCTTCCGCCCGGGGCCGGCCCTGGATGCAGCAGTCTTGAAATTGCCAAACTTTTGAAGCGTGATCACCAAACAATCAAGCGTTTCATGGCAAATAGCCAACAGGGTCGCAAGAAGCGTGTTGGGCAAAAAAAAGGCGCAAAATAACTGCCCATGATTTGAGGAAAATCAAGAGTGAAGCTGCCAAGATGCCATTTGCCACCAGTTTGGCCATATTTTAGAGCTGCAACGTTACTGGAGTATCAAAAACCCAAGGTGTGCCACACTCAGGGACATGGCCAAGGTAAGGAAGGCTGAAAAACCACCACCTCTAAACAAGAAACATAAGACAAAACGTCAAGACTGGGCCAAGAAATATCTTAAGACTGATTTTTCAAAGGTTTTATGGACTGATGAAATGAGAGTGACTCTTGATGGGCCAGATGGATGGGCCAGAGGCTGGATCAGTAAAGGGCAGAGAGCTCCACTTCTACTCAGACGCCAGCAAGGTGGAGGTGGGGTACTGGTATGGGCTGGTATCATCAAACATGAACTTGTGGGACCTTTTCGGGTTGAGGATGGAGTGAAGCGCAACTCCCAGACCTACTGCCAGTTTCTGGAAGACAACTTCTTTAAGCAGTGGTACAGGAGGAAGTCGGTATCGTTCAAGAAAAACATGATTTTCATGCAGGACAATGCTCCATCACATGCATCCAACTACTTCACAGCGTGGCTGCCAGTAAAGGTCTAAAAGATGAAAAAATAATGACATGGCCCCCTTGTTCACCTGATCTGAACCCCATAGAGAACCTGTGGTCCCTCATAAATTGTAAGATCTACAGGGAGGGAAACCAGTACACCTCTCGGAACAGTGTCTAGAGCAGACCTGGGCAAGGGGCGGCCCGCGGGCCACATCCGGCCCGCCTACTCTGTGTGACCGGCCCGCCCGTCTTCAGCCGGTGCAGTGGAGCCGTGCTGCAGCGTGCCGAGCAGGGAGAGATCCTGCAGGTCCGCACAGTAAGTGCAGGCAGCGGAACGCAGGAGTCCGGAACGCAGGAGTCTCTGCTCTGTTCCCTGCCAGCACTTTGTCAGTGACACACGCGCGCGCTCTGATGTTGTCAGTACTGTGCTGCGTGTGTCATTTCAAAAGTTCCCGCCCGGCAGGAGAAGGAGCAGCACAGTAGACGGAATAATCCATCCTGCAGGACCTGTGATGACGTCACGCCCATGTGACTGTGTGGGAGGAGACACAGGATGCCGGGCAGAAAGCAAAGATACTGAATCCTGAAGGAGATGTGGACACATGATGACTGGTAATGAGAAAAGAGGGGACATGAGGGGGAGGGGGCTGCAGGGTGAGTGGCATATGAGGGCTGCAGACTGACAGAAGGATGTGAAGGGGTGCAGAGTGTTTGAGAGGGGTAAGTAGGGGTACAGGCAGGGTCAGATACGTGGGCAGGGTGTGTGACATATCGGGGTGTAGTGTGTGTGATCTGGGGGGTGCAGGCTGTATGGGGAGCAGGGTGTGTGAGATATGGGGGTGCAGGCTGTATGGGGAGCAGGGTGTGTGACATATGGGGGTGTAGTGTGTGTGATATGGGGGTGCAGGCTGTATGGGGAGCAGGGTGTGTGACATATGGGGGTGTAGTGTGTGTGATCTGGGGGGTGCAGGCTGTATGGGGAGCAGGGTGTGTGAGATATGGGGGTGCAGGTTGTATGGGGAGCAGGGTGTGTGACATATGGGGGTGTAGTATATTACAGGTGTGCTATATGGAGGTGTAGTATATTACAGTTGTGCTATATGGAGGTGTTGTATATAGTGGTGTAGTATATGGGGGTATAGTGATGTATATTACAGGTGTACTATATGGAGGCGTAGTATATTACAGTTGTGCTATATGGAGGTGTATATTACAGGTGTGCTATATGGAGGTGTAGTATATTACAGGTGTGCTATATGGAGGTGTAGTATATTACAGGTGTAGTATATAGGGGTGTAGTGATGTAGTATATTACAGGTGTACTATATGGAGGTGTAGTATATTACAGGTGTGCTATATGGAGGTGTAGTATATTACAGGTGTGCTATATGGAGGTGTAGTATATTACAGGTGTGCTATATGGAGGTGTAGTATATTACAGGTGTGCTATATGGAAGTGTAGTATATTACAGGTGTGCTATATGGAGGTGTAGTATATTACAGGTGTACTATATTACAGGTGTAATATATAGGGTGTAGTGATGTAGTATATTACAGGCGTATATAGGGGTGTAGTGATGTAGTATATTACAGGTGTACTATATGGAGGTGTAGTATATTACAGGTGTAGTATATAGGGGTGTAGTGATGTAGTATATTACAGGTGTACTATATGGAGGTGTAGTATATTACAGTTGTGCTATATGGAGGTGTAGTATATTACAGGTGTGCTCTATGGAGGTGTATTATATTACAGGTGTGCTATATGAAGGTGTAGTATATTACAGGTGTGCTATATGGAGGTGTAGTATATTACAGGTGTGCTATATGGAGGTGTAGTATATTACAGGTGTGCTATATGGAGGTGTACTATATTACAGGTGTACTAGATGGAGGTGTAGTATATTACAGGTGTAGTAATGTAGTATATTACAGGTGTACTATATGGAGGTGTAGTATATTACAGGTGTGCTATATGGAGGTGTAGTATATTACAGGTGTGCTATATGGAGGTGTAGTATATTACAGGTGCGCTATATGGAGGTGTAGTATATTACAGGTGTAGTATATAGGGGTGTAGTGATGTAGTATATTACAGGTGTACTATATGGAGGTGTAGTATATTACAGGTGTGCTATATGGAGGTGTAGTATATTACAGGTGTGCTATATGGAGGTGTAGTATATTACAGGTGTAGTATATAGGGGTGTAGTGATGTAGTATATTACAGGTGTACTATATGGAGGTGTAGTATATTACAGGTGTGCTATATGGAGGTGTAGTATATTACAGGTGTGCTATATGGAGGTGTTGTATATAGTGGTGTAGTATATGGGGGTATAGTGATGTATATTACAGGTGTACTATATGGAGGTGTAGTATATTACAGTTGTGCTATATGGAGGTGTATATTACAGGTGTGCTCTATGGAGGTGTAGTATATTACAGGTGTGCTATATGGAGGTGTAGTATATTACAGGTGTAGTATATAGGGGTGTAGTCATGTAGTATATTACAGGTGTATATAGGGGTGTAGTGATGTAGTATATTACAGGTGTAGTATATAGGGGTGTAGTCATGTAGTATATTACAGGTGTACTATATGGAGGTGTAGTATATTACAGGTGTGCTATATGGAGGTGTAGTATATTACAGGTGTGCTATATGGAGGTGTAGTATATTACAGGTGTGCTATATGGAGGTGTAGTATATTACAGGTGTGCTATATGGAGGTGTAGTATATTACAGGTGTGCTATATGGAAGTGTAGTATATTACAGGTGTACTATATGGGGGTGTACTATATTACAGGTGTAGTATATGGGGTGTAGTGATGTAGTATATTACAGGTGTACTATATGGAGGTGTAGTATATTACAGGTGTGCTATATGGAGGTGTAATATATTACAGGTGTACTATATGGGGGTGTACTATATTACAGGTGTAGTATATGGGGTGTAGTGATGTAGTATATTACAGGTGTACTATATGGAGGTGTAGTATATTACAGGTGTGCTATATGGAGGTGTAGTATATTACAGGTGTACTATATGGAGGTGTAGTATATTACAGGTGTGCTATATGGAGGTGTAGTATATTACAGGTGTACTATATGGGGGTGTACTATATTACAGGTGTAGTATATGGGGTGTAGTGATGTAGTATATTACAGGTGTAGTATATAGGGGTGTAATGATGTAGTATATCGCAGGTGTATTATATAGTGGTGTAGTATAATACAGGTGTATATGGGGGTGTAGTATATCACAGGTATATGGAGAGGGTGTAGTATAATACAGGTGTATATGGGGGTGTAGTATATTACAGGTATATGGAGAGGGTGTAGTATAATACAGGTGTATATGGGGGGTGTAGTGGTGTAGTTTATTACAGGTGTAGTATATGGAGGGGGTGTAGTGATGTAGTATATTGGGTAGAACTGAGTTAATTATATTAGTCCGGCCCTCTAAACCAATCCCAATTTCTCATGCGGCCCCATGGGAAAATTAATTGCCCACCCCTGGTCTAGAGGCTGCTGCATGCAATGTTGATCGTAAACAGATCAAGCAATGACAGAATCTATGGATGGTAGGTTGTTGAGTGTCCTCATAAAGAAAGGGGGCTATATTGGTCACTCATTTTTTAAGGTTTTGTATTGCATGTCAGAAATGTTTATTTCTAAATTTTGTGCAGTTATATTGGTTTACCTGGTGAAAATAAGTGAGATTGGAATATATTTGGTTTTTATTAAGTTGCCTAATAATTCTGCACAGTAATAGTTACCTGCACAAACAGATATCCTCCTAAGATAGCCAAATCTAAAAAAAAAAAACCACTCCAACTTCCAAAAATATTAAGCTTTGATATTTATGAATCATTTGGGTTGGTTGAGAACATAGTTGTTAATCAATAATGAAAAAAAATCCTTTAAAATACAACTTGCCTAATAATTCTGCACACGGTGTATAATGCACAACCCATAGTTCTCTATATAGTATAATGCACAGCCCATAGTCCTCCATGTATTATTATAGCCTCCATGTACTCACCTATTTAAATAAATGACCTCTCCTTGGTCCGCGTTCTGAAGCAGTCTTCATTGCTCTGCACAGCGGGTACAATGAAGTAATGTCATTGCGCCCACTGTACTGTGCGGTCAGTTCTCAAACTCAGCGGGAGAATGATGGAGGAGGGAGCAGACAGCGGAGGATTCCATCTTTTCTCATTGCTTTCATCTGAAGCCGGCATCCGCAATGACGATACATTTGAAAGTATGATGCGAGGCGGAGTCAGCTCAATGTTGAAACTGGCACTGGGCCCTCACAACTCAGGGGCCCCATAGCCGCCGCATGGTCTGCAGCAATTGGCAGTATGCCACTGACTTTATGTATATCCCATGCACCAACACAGTAATGTGCATAATCTGTGCAGAACACAATGATCAATCTATAAAACAAATTTAATGATGGAAATATACTGTATTTTATGCTGAAAAATAATCGTCTTGTTTTGTTCTATGTATTATTTCCCGCCTTTGGTAAAAATCCAGTGTTTTCTTTTTTTAATACAACTTAGCTTTAGTTACAAATAGTTAACATCTCGAGTAATACAGATGCATTCCTCAGACATAGAGCTTGCCTAATTGGTTTGTCACATCCACAGCTGCAAAAGAAAGAAACTCACCATTACAACTGAATCCCCAGTTACAAAACCGCATTTTCTATAAAGTCTGATGTCAGCAATCTTTGGACCATGATGAAATGCTGCAAAAGGCTTTCTCTTATCGTCTTATCTATCATCCAGAAACATTCATGCAAAAAAATTAAAGCATAACAAAGGAGCAAAGAAGAAAAATATGATCTATAGCGAACTATTAGTTGGACTCCTTGTTCTATAGAGACAGAAGAAGAAATTGTACAATACTAGGTTACCTCCACTTTATCAGTAGCAATGTCCGACACCTCAAAACACCATTTTGCGTTGTCTATTTTTGTGAATATAAAGTAAAATAAAAAGGAATCTTAAAGGGATGGTTCATCACTACTGTGCAGAAGTGACTACATCCCTATAAACCGGATATGGGAGGCTTTTTCTAAATACACTGATCAGCCAATTCTGCCTGTGAGTGGCGCCATCGCGGTCCTCTCATATCCATTAAGTGACCCCCGGGATGTGTGACCTCTGACATCTGGTGATGTCACGTCAACTTCCAGATGACCTGACATCACCGAAGTGGTCCCAGCCTTCCGGAGTGACTAGGCCACTCATCACGGCCCTGCATCTCCCTGCTCTCTCCTTCACTGCATAGTGCCGCAAGCAGGAGTGGTGCTGGGCTGTGATGAGCGGTGAAATGCCGCCCACAGACCAGACACTGAGGAAGACTGTAGCCGGCCGCGGTGATGTCAGGTCAACAGGAAGTTGACGTGACATCACTGGATCTCAGAGGTCATGGAGCCCGGGAGGAGTCACTGCATGGGGATGAGGGGACCACAATAGCACCACTCACAGGCAGAATTCGCTAATCAAGGTATTTAGAAAAAGCCTCCCCTATCAGTTTTACAGAGAGGTGACCACTATCTACAGATTAGTGAACCACCCCTTTAATTATATACAGTCCTCAATAATAGAATTGCAACACCAAAAAGGAAAGTAGTGGAATTACAGAAATCATAGGATGGAAAGACATGGTAATGACATGCAAGTGATAAAAAAATGGAAACCCTATTTTCAAAAACATCTTGATTTATTCATTATGGGGCATGATCGCCACATTCAGAAATCCCACCACTAACAGCCTAACATGAAGCTGCTAGGGGACCTGGAATGAAGACGAGACTGGTTCAGCTGCTGTACCTGATGCCACCCTGGACCATAATCCCAGGAGTAGCACATGTATTATACTCCCCAGTGAAGACCTCTTTATGGCATTACCCACTTGGTCTTCAGACCAATCTCCAAGTATCATTACATCAAAAACAAGAAGTGGGACTCATTGCTGAAAAGGACAGACCTTCACTCCAGCTCCCATGGTCACTCTGCATGGTCTTCACTCTGCACCATGATAGTCTTTGAGAGAGGTGGCATAAAGTCAAAGGAGCACATACATGTAACTGGCTACGTCTTGTAGCCCAATGGCATGCAAACGCCTTCCGATTAGCTTGTGCAGACACTGAGGCCTTAGGATTAGTATGTGACATCCAGCCTGTGTGGCCTAAATGTGTTACCATAGTCTGCAGCCTCTCCAGACTTGTCTTCCATTGAGCACACATGTGATATCTTTGCTCAGCAATTGCACAGGGAGCTGCCAACAGAGGATTTTGATGATTTGCAGTCAACTTGGCAGAACAATCTTCAGACAACCATTGATATCCTCAAAGACATCATGCCGAGGCATGCAGGTGAGTGTATTTCTGTGAGTAGCATTCTTACTCAATACTGAATAAATCAAGTTTTTTTGAAAATGGGTTGGTTTTTGTTACATTTTTTCAAAATTTATATATTAACATATTTATCCATGCTGTGATTTCCATAAATTTCTCAACTTTTCCATCTTGGTGTTGCAAATTTAATGTTAATGACAACTCTTTCTACAATGACACAACAATATTAACATGGTTGTGGACAGGATTCTTTTTTTGAGGGAGCATTGTATAGCTTTATATAGGGATCCCTTGTGGTCCTACTTTGTCAACTATGCCCCATTTTAAACAGGGAGAAAAAAATAGAATTTTTCTTTAATTCTCTCTGTTTTTATACTTGCTTTTTGGAGCAATTTTGCCAAGGCCTGCCTCTGCTTTGATGAAAATGTATTAAATTCCACAGATGTTGAATGGTGGGTTAGAGCAATGGGTGATTGATTGGCGCAGCTGAGGAGCAAGATTACAAACATGTTTTGCTAAAAGAGCCTGTCGCATGAGGGATGAGTTCATTAAAGCATTACGCTAAAGATAGACTTGTTGACAGGATGAATTAGTATTTTTGTTTTTGCAACAATGTTGGATGGCCGAGTCCTTTTATTGCTGGCCTTTTTAGTTTCTAAATTGAAGTTAATGATAAGAAATATCATGAATATTTCCAATGCATGGGACATGTGTCCATTAATAATATACATTTCTTTTCTCGCTGTCTATTCAGCAGAAAACAGGAGAGACAACATAAGAAATAAAGACAGAAGCTTTTCTAACAGTAATGAATTGCAGAGGTGGGTGAGAATTAAAAGAAAGAGCATGATATTTTTTTAGAAAAGGATTTTCTCTGTTTTGTGTTTATTTTTTTGCTTACACAATTAGTAAAGGGGGGGTGGTCTTATAGACTCCTCACCATTACTAACCTCGGGCTTGATGCCACTATTGCCACCGCACCAGGGCAAATCAGGATGAGCTGGGTATTGCACCGGCAGTGACACATCTAATGGGATCCCCAATTCTAGAGCAACGGCGGGCTGCAATTTTTAGGCTGGGGAGGGCCCAATAACCATGGGCCTACCCACCCTGAGAATACAAGCCCCCAGCTGTCTGCTTTATCTTGGTTGGATAGAAAAATTGGGGGGGACCCCACCTCATTTTTTAAAAATGTATTTAAAATAATTAAAGAATTCCCATTACGGTTCTCTCAGGCTCTAACTTTACCCTACTTTAACCTATATTTACTTTTCTTGATTTAGGTCCCTCACCTTCCTCCCCCCTCTTTTTTTTCTCCTTTCTTTTTCTTTTCTCTTCTTTCTATCTATTCTATGCCTTCTCTCTCTTGTATCCTTTTACACTTAATGCTCATATTTACTTCTAGTTCTCTAAATAAGAATAACAAGGAATATAACAATATTGATAGATTTTAATTTTCATTCGGATCTGTTTGTAATATTATACTCAGGAGCAGAGGAATTACTTTGTTTTCCCTTTCTCATTTTATATACGGTAATTTCTGCTCCTGAGATTGCCTTTAATAGTAATGGCAACTTGAGCGTTATCACAATTTTTTAATATTGGAGTATGAGTATTTGTTTTGCTGTAACGTTGTTTGATTATTAAAACATGCATCAGAAGATATGATGATAGATGATTGACAGGTTCCATACATGATTTTCGATATCTGCTTATTGCTCTATTTAAATGATTTTGTCTTTGCCTTCATTTCTGTTTTTTTGTTTAATAATTTCAATAAAAATAGATTGAACATAAAATAATTAAAGAAAGAAAAAAAAGCTGGCTGAGGTTCCTTGTATTTTGATACACAACCAAGATAAAGCACACAGCTGGGGGCCTCCAGCTGTCTACTTTATCTATACTGGGTATCACAATACGGGGGATTATACGCCATGTTTTCCAATATATTTATTTTTACACTCCACTTTGGAACCCAGACAGCTAGTTGAGGGCAACCAATCACAAATGCCGGTACGACGGAAGTCTGAACTCAACCAATCACAGATTGGGTAACAGAGGGTTGGCAGGGGAAGCAGTGAATATTCATGAGATTTAATGAGCGGACCCAGAAGCAGCGTGACAGCAGTGTGGATACTTGGTAAGTATAACAGCCATGCTTTAATCCCCATCTTGGCTCCTTTTCCCTTTTTTTTTTATTCGGGTGGCTGAACCTGAACAGTAACATGGACTTCCCTGAGAAGTTCATGCTCAGGGTCAATGCATGAACACTAGGTGTTCGGGTTCACCCATCAGTACTGGATAGGAACTGGGCAGTGTCTATTACACAGTGAAAATCCACTCTCCCTTTTGGTAAAAAAAAAATAAAAAAAAATGCCTCGGTTTTTGTTTTTTTTTTTTTGTAAATGACCCTTCATATATTGAACTTCAGTAACTGGATATTTTTCTTCTAAGTAAGTCTTAAATTCATAAAGTGAATTAGCAGCAGTAAAATTAATGCTGTCAAAGACATCTTTGTTTTTGGTCTGTAGAGAGCACTCGCTACTTAAAAAATAAGTTGGCATTAAAATGTTGCTTGTTTACAAACCTTTAAAACTTGGCACCTTTATTGCTTTTTCTAAGAATTAATTTATGTCTGTGTCCATGTGTATATATTGAACAGCAAGTAGCCAAAATGTCTAATGCTATGCATTTTATTTTGGCAGTTTGCATTTTATGCCTGCAACAACATCCCCTGCTGGGATAAGCATTCATGCTTACGGTTGGCTTACTGGATGGAGGAAAAAATATAATGCGAGGACTCAATGGCAGCGGGATTCATTTGTACTCCATAATTTAAGTGGTCTACTTATTTTTACCTTCGCAACAGATTTGTATGAGAATAGGTATTTGAGTTGAGCTTTGCAGATTTAAAGGTGAATTCGGGTAAAAATTGTAGTTTCCCTTTGTAATTACTTATCTTGGATCCCTAAAAAAAATAAATAAATAAATAAATCTTTATTTTTATATATCGCTAACATATTCCACAGCGCTTTACATACATCAGGAATGCTGTCCCCATTGGGGCTCACAATCTAAATTCCCTATCTGTATGTCTTTTGAGTGTGGTAGGAAACCGGAGAACCCGGAGGAAACCCACGCAAACACGGGGAGAACATACAAACTCCTTGCAGATGTTGTCCTTGGTGGGATTCGAACCCAGGACCCCAGCGCTGCAAGACTGCAGTGCTAACCACTGAGCCACCATAAGACTGCAGTGCTAACCACTGAGCCACTGTGCCGCCCAACAACAACATCCCTAACAACTATATATTTGAATACTTACAAAAATAAGATTTCACAAGAATTGGAAAACTGATGTTAAACTGTGTTCCAATGTGGGTGAAAAGTCGGTGGCATCACCGGGCCTTCTATTCATGGCCACCAAGTATTGACCTTTGGTGTTTGGAAGCCAACGCCGCATTGTGGATTTTTATTTAATTTTTTTTATTTACTGGTAACAGGTTCTATGGAGTCTTTGTTCTATTAGTCTGTTACCTTAATTTATAAGTCACCACTGATTTATTTTGATATCTACTTGTTATTGAAAGCTTCTGGAAAGCCACTTGCCACTGATGATTAATATCTTTTCTATACTATGCTCATAATGATATAATGGGAGGGTGGTTGTGTACTTGCAGACTGCAACAAATCAAAAAAGGGGCTTGAATGATGAGACTTGGAGCTATCTGCTTAGCAAGGTCCAATTGCTCCCTGGTTTCAAGTTTTTAACCCACCTATAAAAAGATCTAGCCCTATTTGTAGGGCACCCTGGGATGCATCCACAGAGTAGCTTCTGATTATTAAAGCCAACTGAGGAAGTAAACCAAAGAGGCCATGCTACTACTGTCTTGTGGACAAAGACAAAATCTGATCCTAATACAGTATGGAAGCCAAAGAAACCAGGTCTGAATACAGAAGGTCAATCAGAAAATTGACACAGGTGGTGTCCGGCAGTACAAGGGTTAAACCAGTAAGGGAATCCAAGAGTAAGTCAGAATAGTCACGAACAAAGCCGAATCAGAACACAGAACCTCAGTCCAAACAGAGCACCACACAATGAGTTGGTTGTCAGTCAATGTTTTTATAGCAACCATGACTAGTATTAACCTCTGTAAAAACAGATCTAGGTACACAAAGACTTTAAGAAGCAGAGCAAGTCCTTGTGGCCCCGTAGTATGGAGCAATAAACATTTTGTGGGTCACCATATGGTGGCTTTTTACAGCATTGTATAACCAAGGTATTCTTGTTCTTGAAGTAATCCCTTTAAAATGGATTCTCACACTGAAAACATATTACTTATAAAGATGGATGAATCAATTCACTCCAGTCCATCAGCCAGGTCAGTAGTCTTTGGTCGCTGGATGGAAGGTTTGTGAATCTCTTACATTCCAGGAATCCTGCTGCAGCTTTCAATTAGCCAGAAGTGGAGCGATGTCGCCATTTTGGCACAATGCACACTTGATATTGCGCTAGAGTGGCGTAAGGTGGTATCTCTGTATCTCTCTCTCTCTCCTCCTCCCCCCCCCCCCCCCCGGACTCCACTCCCCATTGACATATATGGGGCCGAACTCGGATCCGGACTGCTTTCTCAACCCGCCAGGTAGCCGCCGAACCCGGATTTTTCACTATCCACTCTACTCTACTCTGGACACCCTGTCACACTCAGAAAATACCTAGTCCTGACTGAGTGTGTGGACTTTGGCTATTGGAGCTGGGAACCCACGTAGGCCGTACTGTCGTTGCTGACGGCTGGCCAGGCTGGATGAGGACTCACACACACACACACACACACACATACACACAAGGAGACCATGTGTCCACTTTAAACCAAAACTCTTTACTGGACAGTTCATGGTCATTCACAACTTTACAGTTCAGATAGTGGGCACATATCTTCCAGTACATTACATTTTCATTTTGAATCAACAGGCACAGTTCAACTTCCATCTGGGTTGCGTCCAATCTAGCTAGGCAGGCGAGTCCCAGTATAATTCAGTCTAGTGTTACAGTGTACACCATTGCAATCACCTTCCCTTCCTGCAGTCACAAGTAATTTCACCTAAGGGGCCCAAAAATGATCGGAGTAAAGCTTTGCAAACCCTGATGTCCATTAAAACAACGCTCGGTGGGTTGAATACATCACATACCAGTAGAGGTTAACCTGGTGCCTTGACGAATAAGGTGCTAGGACACTAGAGTTCTGCATCAGAAATCACCCAGTACCTGAACGTTAAGGGGCCTGGATGTTAGGGTTCTGTTCTCCAACTCCCACAGTCTGGGGCCTCTCCTTTCGAGAATCAGTCTCTAGTTACAAAGCTATTCACTTCTTGTGTCTCTGGCCACTCTCAAGGATCACATTACCTTGCCTTCTGTCTCCTTTGCTCTGTTGCCACAAACCACCCACTGTATGCAACCTTCACGACCGACTATACTTCAGTCACGTTCGCTCAATAGGCCTTCACTGACTTCTTCCAGAATAAAACATTTTTTCCCTGTCAGCTGACCCCTCCCAGGGTGGGCTACTCACAACACTTAACTGTTTCGGTCCCTGCTGTGTTGCTGGGCATACTTAACCTTTCACCTAGTTCTATACAAACATCATAATACCTTACCAACGCTGCTATGCATTACATTATCATCTCTGCTACGTCTTATACACTATTATACCTTACACCACTACATCCAATATTATACACTATACATATCCTATACCATACATTATTACATCTTATCCTAATACACAGATTATACAGGAACATATCAGCTTATCAATGCTTATCACATTCTGTATCACAATGCAATATAACGCATTACACTTCATAAGACGCAATACTTTACAAAAGATAGAAGACATTCACATTACACAACATTGACACAATTGGTGTCTTCAGGGGCAGGAACACCGCTCACCATTGTCTACCACTCTTAGGCCCTGTGCGCACACTGCGTTTTTTTGCCGCAGATTTGCCGCGTTTTTTTGCTGCAGAAAAGGTGCGGTTTTTGTTCATAAATCTCATGCAGTCCTTCCCTAGCAAAATCTATGCGAAGTGCAAAATGGTGTGCGCATACTGCGTTTTTTTTCCCCACAGGTTTTGCTGCAGAATTTCTGCAGCAAAAAAAAGCAGCATGTCCCTTCTTTTCTGCATTTACCTGTGGCTTTGCCATTGATAATGGTTAAAAACCGCAGGGAAAAAAAACGAGTAAAATCCGCACCATAACTACAGCAAACCCGTAACAAACCGCGGGAAAACCGCATGCGGATTTTGGGTGCGTTATTATTGCGTCAGGTGCGCAATTCTGCCAAAGGGTGCGTATTTTGCTTAAGAAACACATCTACCCAGTGCGCACAGACCCTTACATGGGAATCCTGGAATGTAAGAGACTCACAAGCCTCCCATCCGGCAGAGAGAGACTACTGACCTGGCGGACGTAGAAAAATTACCCATCTACTGGATAGATTATAAATGTTCGCAGTTTGACTATTGGGGAACCCCAGCATTCCCTAGAATGGAAATGAAGATCACGGGGTCTCCTGTGGGAATGGAGAGATCGTGCGCATTTGCGATCATTCCGTTTCCTTCTATAGGACTAAAGAATCTAATGAAAACAGCCGTTCAGTATCATGGAAACGCTTGCGCACTACCACTCCATTTACACATTGGAATTTGGGACCCTATTTTAGTAATCACAGCAGATCCTAAAAGGTCAAATACATTTGTCACCTTAAAGATATGCAACACATGTGTCTAGTGCTACAACTGTAAAAGTATTGATGTTAGAGAAGAATACTCACTGTGGTACGAATATAGAGTTTATGGTGGCATACAAAATGAGAACGATGACCCCATATTATGTGGTCTCATGAACCATGCTGTTATTTTATGATGTGAACAGCAAATCAAAATTGTGCAAAAGACAAAATAATAAAATAAATTCTATTAGTCTAAAAACACATAAAAATATATACCTCTTAAAATTAAATATACTGTATATTGCAGCTAGGTATGGCTGGAGAGTAGACTAGCCCTGTGCCACCCCCAGCCGACTTCTCCCAGCTGATTGACAGGTCTTTCCTTCACGTGTAAATAGTGAGTGATCTGTCAATCATCTGCTGTGTGGCTGGGAAAGGACAGCCAGGGATAGCATCAGACTAGTCTCTTCTCCGGCTATGGTCCCAGACTGGATCTGTAAAGTAGATTCTCTCTAAATACCGGAGTGTTTCAGGGAATAATATACAGTGGAACCTTGCATTAAGAGTATAATTCGTTCCAGGAGTCTGCTCTTAAACCAAGTTACTCTTATATCAAAGCGAATTTTCCCATAGGAAATAATTAAGAGAAAAAGGAGAAGAAGGCAACCGCACATGAATCAAATGCACACCGATAGTATAAAATATATAATTTGCCTTTATTGTATATCAATATTTAAAACCATTTAAAACCAGAGATACAAAAGTGAACATGCAAACAAGAGGTGAGGTCGGTTCACCCTGGGCAACTAATAAAAATAACAGCATTACATAGGAGATGGTAAAGATAAATACATAAATAACCAAAATTTAGATGCTGTAAATGATGCCAAATAGAAATGCTGAAATGTACCCAATGTTTGATCTGGACCCACACAAGCAGCAACAACGTCTCTTAGATGAACGTCTGTAACATATCCCTATAAGATATACAGTCATAAAAAGGGAAAGGGTTACCTACAAATGCATTGGATATAACGGTTATATAGAAGGACAATCACAGGACATAAGAATAAGTTCCTGATCTTAAATATCCTAAGCATGTACATAAACCATGGACGTTTGAGCACATATCCATTAACAATACAGAACCTCCCAGGGGGTTTGTTAATAGTGCATGCTGCAGCTAAAGTCTAATGCACAGGAAAAAAAAAAAAAAAAAGGCCGGTTAAACCGATAAGTGCATGTGATCTGATAGTCAGGAGAGACCAGACCAGTAATGGGGAGTCAAACATGAATATAAAGCGGCAATATACCCAGGGTTAGCAGGCCAACGCGTGTCGCCGCCTGAGCGGCTTCCTCAGGGCAAGTGCAGAGGTATACAACAGAGCGGCATATAAGTATGCTTGGTAATTAACAAGAGTACACAAACCTGTGAGAGTCAGAGTGTATTGTTTGAGCAGCACCGTGTTAACACATGCATGGTGGGATACTACGGCGAGGTGGAGCAGACAAAAAGGCATACATAGCAAAGCGTTACAAAAGGAGAACTGCCATCCGATGCTGCTGCGGCGGAGCGCAACCCCGCATCCACTCTGCAGTGGTTAGAGTAGATCTAAAACACACTATATATGCAGTGAGAAGTGTTTTAAGAATCCACACCAGCACAAATCCACATCGGTAAGCCATAGATAAAAAGACATGTGTAAATACAATGTGTCAGTTTGGTGTTTATCAAAGGTACAAAACTGGGCATTTTATTGACACACATGCATACCTGTGCATGTATCCGTGCATTTGTACAGGTGCACAGACACATACCTACGTACACACATATCTACACACACGCGCACAATAGTCGCGTGTGTATGATCATGTGTGCACATATACATAAGCCCGGGCTCCATTCATACCTACAGAGAGATGTACCTGAATAATTATATATATACACATATAGGCACAGCCTAGAATAAAGGCACCATATTTCATATCATAACCCACATTTGGCGTTTGTATAATGACATTACCCTATAGATCTCATTCCTAAAACCAACATGTAGGGGTTTGGAAATACGGTTATCCCAAGAGGTAGTATGTCCATTTCTATAGGGTATCAGGGCGGATCACAGAGAAAGTCCCAAAACCATTGTAAAAGTGATGATGAAAAAATATTATTCTCGATGTTCCATGCTGATCCGCATTGGGAATGAAGAGTAGACAAGTAGCTCCACCTTGACCTCAGACATATGGATAATTCAGATACAGGCGACGGTCCCAATCAACTGTCATGATGTCGAAATATGTTACAGGAGCCATATAGATACTGCAAGAAAAAAGGAAGGAATAAAGAAAAAATGTATATATAAAATAGGACCCCGAATCAGCCCAAAAAGCCGGTGAAGAGTAGCTCCTCGTTCAGTCCCATGGGCGTTACTGAGTGTAGATTGTAGATCCAACGGGACTCATTTTGCAGTAACCACTTTGAACAAGAACCCCCTCTGGCATTGCCAAAGAATTTTTGCAAGCCAGTGACCCTCGTGCCACGTGGATTGCCATGATGTTTGGACAAAAAATGCGAGGCCACAGAAGTCAAAGTTTTACCTTTACGGATATCAGAAGCCGCCAGGTTGATTGTAGAAAAGTGCTTCTGGATGCGTTTGCGGAGCTCTTGAGTAGTTTGTCAGACGTAGACCTTTTCGCAGGGACAGACAATGCAATAAATTACATTCCTGGATTTGCAGTTTATGTAGGTCCTAAGATGATGGTCGGTCGAATCCTGTGGGTTACGAAATGTGTCACGTGTCGCATGCATATATTCACATATATTGCATTCCCCACATGGGAAAGAGCCCCTTAAAGTAATGCCCCGTTGCAGCTTGGTAGAGGGTCTGGTAAAATGGCTACGAGTCAGTAGATCTCTCAAGTTGGGGGCCCGGCGGGCCGTTAAGAGAGGATATGGAGCCACCACCATAGAGGTCTGTGAGTCAGAGGTGAGGATAGGCCAATGTGTCTGTAAAATATCCCTTACCTTGTGCCAGCTGTTGTTGTAGTTGGTAATAAATCGAATATGTTTTTCCTGAATTTTTGGTTTGGCCTGGATCAAAGACACCTGGGTTTCCTTTTTCGCTCTCTGGTGAGCACGTGCGATGATCTTGCGTGGATATCCACGCTCCATGAACCTGTATGTAAGTCCACAAGCTTGTTGGTCAAAGTCCGCCATCTCGCTACAATTGCGTCTCACTCGCAAAAATTGTCCCATAGGAATACCTGTCTTGATGTGCTGGGGGTGGAAGCTTGAAAAATGAAGGAGACTGTTGGTTGCCGTCGTCTTTCGGAATAGGGACGTAGATAAACCTTGATCCTTGATGGAGATGACCAAGTCCAAGAAGGTAACCGCTACAGGCGAGATAGTATGGGAGAGGAAGATATTCAAATTATTTTGATTCAATTCCATGATAAACGCCAAGCATTCTTCCTCTGTACCCTCCCACACAAAGAGAATGTCGTCAATGTAACGGTACCAATGTAGCACCTGTTTTTGAAAAGCCCAAGATTGCGAAACGACAGTGGCCTCCCACCACCCCAAAAAAAGGTTGGCAAAAGATGGTGCGCAGCGTACGCCCATGGCGACTCCGGAGACTTGTTTGTAAAAAGTCCGGTCAAACAAAAAATAATTATGTTTGAGGACAAAGTCCAGGAGGTCAGCCAACAGGGAGTCATGCATACGATCTGAGCCACATTGTTGGTCCAAAAAATACAGGACAGCTCTCATACCCTCATCGTGTCCAATGTTGGTATAAAGGGATTCTACATCACAGGTGACCAAGAGGACACGAGGTCTCAGGGCCACCTGTCTGCACAGCTGCACACAATGGGATGTATCCCGTATATATGATGGTAAGCTTGAGACCAAGGGCTGGAGAAAGAAGTCCACATATGTCCCAACCTTTTCGCACAAACCGCCGATGCTTGCCACAATAGGGCGACCAGGAGGTCTCTCCACGGACTTGTGCACCTTGGGTAACATATAAAAGGTTGGAACCACTGGATCAGTAACCCACATATATTCTTTTTCCTTTACAGAAATAATGCCAAGATGACAGGCAGAGTGCAAGAGATGGTATAACTTGGACGTGAATGCAGAAGTGGGGTCCGACGGTAGTTTGACATAGAAGGTGGTATTATTGAGTTGTCTATGGGCCTCATCTATGTACATAGATGTAGGCCATAGAACAACATTCCCTCCCTTGTCGGCTTCCTTAATAATGAAATCCGTGCTGTTTTTCAATTTCTGGATAGCTTGTTTTTCAGCCGCCGTGATGTTAGAGACTACAGGTGACTTGGATGGAAGCTTGACAATATCAGCTTTGACCAGCTCAAAAAAGATTTTAATAGCTGGCACAAGTGAAAGAGAAGGTGTAGCGGTAGATCTATTTCGGTATGGAAACCGTCTCCTACCTTGTGCCTCGGTGTTTTCTTCCAAAAGATCTAGAAGGTCCTGGAACGTTTGGCGGTCCTCTGGTACAAGTCCATCAATAATCTGGGGTTTGTTATGGATCACCTGGAAAGTCATATTGCGGCAAAAAAGATATAAATCTTTAATCAAAGAAAAATGATCCAGCTGACAAGTTGGAGAAAATGTGAGACCCCTTTCAAGGACCGATATTTCATGGGGTGAAAGCTCATACTGAGAGAGATTAATGATATGAAGGGAATCGCCTACCTGGGCAGTGTTACCTGTAACCACAGTGTCATCACCATTGATCAGAAACGATGTTTGGCGTTTCTGAACGGAGGTTTGCGATTCCCGTGTTTGGCCCTTCTGGCCGGATTTATTCTTGTGGCCCCCTCGTCTGGTCCTACGTCTGGGTCGCTGCTTGTGGACAAAAAAATCGCTTGAGCTGTTGCCAGATATGGTAGTGGAGCCAGCCTGGATGATATTTGGGACTCTGCTGGATCTAATCCCTCTCTGGTTGCCTCTATGACGCCATTTAAAGGCTACTCGATTGTCAAAGTCAGTTTTATCTCTTTGGTATTTGCTACATTTTTTATCAATGATGTCTTTTTCATATCTGTCCAATTGTTCCTTGAGTTTTGCTTGAAATATGCCAACCTGTGCCTGATCCTCCAGCCTATTAAGTTTCGTTTCCAGGTCTTTGATGTTGGTCTTCGTAGTGGCTAGCAGGGTCCTATCGTGCTCCAGGAGCATATTAATCAATATACTGGAGCATTTGAGAAGACCCTGCTCCCAGGTATCCTTGAAGGCCAGTGAAGGTTCCCAAGCTGGAAATATATTAACCCGAAGCCCCCGAGGAACAATCCCAGCCCCGAGGTATTCCTCAAGGCTGCGGATGTTCCACCATAACCGTATCCCGGTTTTGTGGGCAGATGTAAGGTTAACAGGGAAAATTCATCAGAGACTGGGAGAGCTGCTCCATGTGAGAAGATACTGGCTGAACGGGCCTGCCAGGTGGCCTCTCTAGAATCCCAATCCATAATGCGTGAGTCCTGGTGCCCTGCTCGTGACAGAAGAAAAAACTCACAGTCAGATGTGTACAGTAACAGTACACAGTGTAAACTCAGCAATTATATATATTAATGCTGAGACAAAACCTGTGTCAAATAGCACAGTGTGCTGCTCCAAAGAAAGTGCCTACCACACCAAGGAGATGGGGGGAGGCATATAGCAGCATCAATAAGAAAAACAAAAGGTGCGCTCCTTTTGTTTTTCCTATAGGAAATAATTAAAACACAGACAATTCGTTCCACAACCCAAAAATATTTACTGTATTTACACAAACTTCTTACAGTAATACAAAATAATGTACTGAATTCATATAAAATGACAGAACACTAATGCAAAATACTGTATAGTACAGCAAAAAACAAATTAAACTGTACATTAGCTTACAATAGAATTGTTGGTGTGTGAGGGGTACAGTATAAGCAATGTGCTGCACTGGTTAGCAGAAAGTACAATATTGTATCCACAAATGCAAATTGATGGAAATGCTATATAGTATATACTGTACAATGGTATACTGTATACAGTAAACAGAACACATGGACAGAAAGTTACCACCAGAGCGGGTCAGAGTGCTGTGAAAGGACAGAACCAGAAGTGTGCATGGTAGGAATTTGCTCTTATTGCAAATCATTGCTCTTAAACCAAATTACAATTTTCTAATTGCTTTGCTTGTCTTGCAAAACTCTCTCAAACCAAGTTACTCTTAAACCAAGGTTCACTGTATCTGGGTGCAATCATGTAGGCAGGCTGCAATTCATGCTGCCAAAGGTTTGAGCAGCATGAATTATCTGACAGGTTTCCATTAATTGAAAAGTTTTTGAGTGGATTTTGGAGCAAAAAACCTCACATGAAAACATACCCTTATGGAATCATTTTAAGGCTATGTGCCCACGCTGCGGAAAATTTGCGGAATTTGCCGTGATTTTTTCGCGGAAATTCCGCAAATTTTTCAAAAATCCGCAGTACAGCGAGTCCCCAGCCATTTCTATGGCATTTGGGGACTGCTGTGCCCATGCTACGTTTTTTCCCGCAGCGGAAATAATGGGGTATTTCCTTGCGGAAAAATCTGCAGCATGTCAATTATTCCTGCGGATTTTTCTTACTTACTAACCTGCCTTGATAGAAGACAACGAAGTCACTTTCTCCGTCCGGTGCAGAGGAGCGCGGTGGAGCCAGGTACAGGAAGGAAGAGGTGGGCGGGCCTGCACGAGCTCCGGTCATGTGACAGCCAGAGCTAGTTCAGGCCCGCCCACCTTCTCCTGCACAGTGTAGACACAGCCGGAGAGAAGTGCTGCATGATGGAGGTAAGTATGAACGCCCCGATCACTGCAGCACTTATTCTGCATTGAGGATGCAGTGCCGAAGCCATGGTACTGTATCCTCAATGCAGAATGCCCACAGCATATCCGCAGGACATTCCGCTGTGCATCCGCAGCATGGAAACAGACAAAGTTGTGCTGCGGTTTTCTGGGAGCTCCTGCGGAATGTCCTGCGGATATAACCACAGGACACTGTCCCTGTGGGCACATAGCCTAAAGGTGGCTTTACACGCTACGACATCGCTAATGCGAACTCGTTGGGGTCACGGATTTGGTGACGCACATCCGGCCGCATTAGCGATGCCGTTGCTTGTGACACCGATGAGCGATTTTGCATCGTTGAAAAACGTGCAAAATCGCTCATCGGTGACATGGGGGTCCATTCTCAAAAATCGTTACTGCAGCAGTAACGAGGTTGTTCCTCGTTCCTGCGGCAGCACACATCGCTCCGTGTGACGCCGCCGGAACGAGAAATCTCTCCTTACCTGCCTCCCGGCCACAATGCGGAAGGAAGGAGGTGGGCGGGATGTTACGTCCCGCTCATCTCCGCCCCTCCGCTTCTATTGGGCGGCCGCTCGGTGACGTTGCTGTGACGCCGCACGGACCGCCCCCTTAGAAAGGAGGCGGTTCGCCGGTCACAGCGACGTCGCCGGGCAGGTAAGTATGTGTGACGGGTCTGGGCGATGTTGTGCGCCACGGACAGCGATTTGCCCGTGTCGTGCAACAGATGGGGGCGGGTACGCACACTAGCGATATCGGGACCAATATCGCAGTGTGTAAGCCCGCTTAAGGCTATGTGCTCATGTTGAGTATTTGGTGCAGAAACTTTTGGCATCAAATCTTCACCTTCTGGCAGAAAAACACATGCGTTTTTCTTAATGAAGTCAATGAGTGGAAGGGCTGAAAAACACAGGCAAAAACACATCAATGGACACGCTGCAGATTATTTTCTGCACAAAATCTATAGGGAAAAAATAAGCAACGTGCGCACAGAATTTCAGAATTCTCATTGACTTTGCTGGCATAAGGATACACACGCAGATTTGTACCAAATCTGCATCAAAAACGCACTCTGTGTGCACAGCCTAAAAGGAAAGAAGGGCCGGTAACTAACTCAGGACCATTTGGACCTCATCAAGCTCTACAAAAGCCTATGCACCCCACAGAAAGCATGTGTGAGGCTATGGAAAGTAGGGCCCCTGTGAAACAATAAGTTTCTGTGGACTGTACTGTACATGTATGTATGTACTATACTGTTGTAGCCATTATTAGAAGGTTTATTTGGTGTCTAAATTCCTGCAGGCATTTCACACCTGCTTTGTTTTTTTTTTTATATTTCTCACCATCAAATGGTTATACACAGTTGTGAATTGTATGTCAGCTTTTTTTTCCCTCTCACATGGAAAATGTGTGTGCACCTGTTTCTGGATTTTCTGAACAGAGTTTTGAAGTAACTAATAAATGTGGGAGGTCTGTTTATTGTAAATGTCTAATATTTATAGTGGGTTTAGTACCTATGGTGAAGTCAGAATTCAATGTAAATTACTTGTGAAGATCTGGTTTTATCTAAAAGTGTGCAGTGGGCGTAGAGAAGTGTATAACACTGCATTATAGGACTTGTCATCACTTTTTCTCCTATGCAGGTAATAAAAGGGAATGTATGAGCCTCTCAAGATTTTCTACTGAAGATTAACCAGTAGTCTCCGACCATGCCAAAATGTTAAACAGTGCTCTAATTGTTAACTTTTTTTCCCTAAACATATATGTACTAGAAGGTGGCCCAACTCTAACGCATCGGGTATTCTAGAATTTATTGTGCAGGTAATGTATGATTTTTGTTTTATATATATATATATATATATATATATATGTGCCGAGCGGGCACAGTGCGCGCGGGGCACGGCCGAGCGGGCACAGTGCGCGGGGGGCATGGCCGAGCGGGCACAGTGCGCGGGGGGCATGGCCGAGCGGGCACAGTGCGCGGGGGCGTGGCCGAGCGGGCACAGTGCGCGGGGGCATGGCTAAGCAGGCACAGTGCATGGGGACGTGGCCGAGCGGGCACAGTGTGCGGGGGGCATGGCCGGGCAGAGCCGAGCGGCCAATGCGTGCGGGGGCGGGCTGAGCCGAGCGGCCAATGTGATGGTTGTCAGTTGCCAGATCAAATCAACTGATTGCGGTCTGGACCTCAGGGGTTCATTCCCACCTAAGTACCGATTGAAGGCAACAGCCCAACCCGTCCAGATAGGAGCCACCGCCTAAGGCCAGAGATCCAAAGGGCCAGCGTCTGCGGGCAAATGGGCTCCTACGACACTTATACGCCAGGGAGCGGACTACCAGTGCCCAGGCACGGTAGTCAAGATTCACATACAGGTGCATGAGAAAGGCGGACATTACCAACCTCACAGGGAAAGCTGCAGCCGGCTGCGGGCCCCGTTCATCACCCAGTTTGGTTTACCAGCGCCTCCAGTGTCTTGTATCAGAGCGAGTACATCAGTGCCCTCAGGCACCGCACCGCAACACTGCGCCCTGCACCCCGGCCCTCGCCAACCGGGCCCCGGGACCAACATCCCCTACCCACAGAGGGGTCAACACCTAGCTGCGCCACTACACCGCTCCCGGGAGTCCCCGTACCTTCACCGCAGCGGTGGTGTCCACAATCACCACAACCCGTGGGTGGCGTCACGAACTATCATCCCAAAACCAAATATCCGCATCCCCCGCGTGTAGCGCCAATCCCCCTGGCAGAGCGATGTGAGCCCCGGGTCCGTGAGAGGCTCGAGCCACCACCCGTAGAACGAGAGTACGGATCAGAGCGGCTTGGCGGCCACAGCCGAGGCCATGGGGCGGTACATGTACATAGTACAATCTATAGTACATAGAGTCTATGCTATACTCAGAGAAACAAAATAATGAGCTCACCAGTCAGTCTACTTCACTTGTATTTCTCGACACTCCCAAAGGGCAAATGTGCAAATGATATCACCATGGGTACTTCTACCCTGATCACCTCAAAAACAGGACAGTTAGTGGGGGAGTAGTATTATCAAAGCAGTTTCCAGCATGTGAAGGCAAACTGCCAAAGGTCTAACTTGCCCACCAAATCTGCTATGTAGGGTCTCGCATGGGACCCCCGCTAAGTCCGGCCTTGAACAGAATTGACCTCAGTACTTAGATGCAGCACCATAACTAAACACATCATATTTATAGCACAAGAACCAAGATTATGATATGTATAGAGTACAAGGAAAAACCTTCGCATATAAATTGAGCACCAGTACTAAAGGTCCAGTCACACTAAGCAACTTACCAGCGATCCCAACAACGATAGGGATCGCTGGTAAGTTGCTAGGAGGTTGCTGGTGAGATGTCACACTGCGACGCTCCAGCGATCCCACCAGCAACCTGACCTGGCAGGGATCGCTGGAGCGTGGCTACACGAGTTGCTGGTGAGCTCACCAGCAACCAGTGACCAGCCCCCAGCGCCGCGTGGAAGATGCTGCGCTTGGTAACTAAGGTAAATATCGGGTAACCAACCCGATATTTACCTTGGTTACCAGCGCACGGAGCTACACGTGCAGAGAGCAGGGAGCAGCGCACACTGAGCACTGGCTCCCTGCTCTCCTAGTTACAGCACACATCGGGTTAATTACCCGATGTGTGCTGCAGTTAAATGTGCACAGAGCAGGGAGCAGCGCACAATGCTTAGCGCTGGCTCCCTGCTCTCCTAGCTACAGCACACATCGGGTTAATTACCCGATGTGTGCTGCAGCTAAATGTGCACAGAGCAGGGAGCAGTGCACAATGCTTAGCGCTGGCTCCCTGCTCTCCTAGCTACAGCACACATCGGGTTAATTAACCCGATGTGTCCTGCAGCTACATGTGCACAGAGCAGGAGCCGGCAGCACAGGCAGTGAGAGCGGCGGAGGCTGGTAACAAAGGTAAATATCGGGTAACCAAGGACAGGGCTTCTCGGTTACCCGATGTTTACTGTGGTTACCAGCCTCCGCAGAAGCCGGCTCCTGCTGCCTGCACATTTAGTTGTTGCTGTCTCGCTGTCACACACAGCGATCTGTGCTTCACAGCAGGACAGCAACAACTAAAAAATGGCCCAGGACATTCAGCAACAACCAACGACCTCACAGCAGGGGCCAGGTTGTTGCTGGATGTCACACACAGCAACATCGCTAGCAACGTCACAAAAGTTGTTCGTTAGCAGCGATGTTGCTAGCGATGTTGCTTAGTGTGACGGGGCCTTTAGGTCAGTACATACAGTTCACAACGTCGAAATTGCAACGCTAAGAAGGGAAAGTCATGGAATTATGGAAATCACACGATTTACTTGTAAATTATATAAATATGAAAACAAAACATATCAATTTATTCTGTATCAATTATGAATGGCATGCACACCAAATCCTATCCTTGCCAACACTATGCCTCCAGAATAAGGCTTGACAAAGAATGCAGGCAGCGTTCGAAAAGCGTAGCCGCACATGGGCTCCCTATTTTGTCCCTTGTAACTATAATTTTTACGTCCTTTAAAATAAAGCTTGCACAAGGTTTTATATTATTCCGGAAGCTGAATTGTTGTTTTTTTTTCTTCTCCAGAATAATATATGATTTAATGTGATCTCTGAAAAAAGTAGCTACATACTCCATTCTGCCTTATTAAAATGGAAAACAATGTCCTCCAATTTTAAAAAATAACGCTTAAATTGTGTTGCTTTAATATAAGCGTGCTACACATTTTCAGCAAGACAAGAATGATGAACAGCAATTAATCAATGGTTTAAATTTATTTCTGATAATCAAATCGGGACTGGTACAACAGGACCCATCATTTGCCATAGAGGAACCCCAAAATGTGAAGTAAAATTGACAGAGGCATTTTGTGTGGGACTAAATGATGAGTAGGGATGTGACTAATAGGATAATGATGGGGACTGGTTTTAATTTGATGTTTGGCTTAGGAGAAATGATAAAGTTCGTCAAGGGACCTACTGTATTTATATCAAATGCCGAGCTCAGATGCTCAGGAATCAAGATGTATATGTGTGGCTCACTTGAGGCTTCAGTCGCCACAGGGTACTGCATCTCACTTAAGGTGCAGTACTCATCCCAGGTAAGGAAGAGGTTAATTGCTGGTGTTCACCACATTCACAAACCACACACAGTCAGCTGCTTTCCCACTGGGATTGGCCTAGGGTATACAGGGTGGTGGCCATCATGAGGCATGGGACTCTCCCAGTCACTAGTACAACCACCTGGTGGTCGGGCACGACTTGGGGAAAAGGAAGGAGCATCTTCACACTTGAGCAGTTACCCCCGGGCACAGCTTGGGGTAAGGAGCACAGTCAGGACCTCTGTCCAGGCATTTTTCTTCCTTACACATCTGGAGCACTGCAAGACACGCAACTTGGAGCAGGTAGCTCAGTCCGGGCTCTAGACAGCTACGGGGGATTGCAGGGTCTGCAGAGAGTGCAGGAAACACCCGCAGGCCGTGTCACATTCCATCCACGGGATTGAAGGGACGCCAACCAGAAAGGACACAATGGGAACACCGGCAGTGACCTTTAAATTATCCGGGATTGGCAGGGGCCCATCACGGCAGAGACCGGCACTCCAATTGTGATAACCAGATTGTGAGTAAAAGACCTTGAAACGCAACCACTGTGTCAGCCCATCATTGCCGTCGCCCTGTGCTCCGGCGTCAACAGCTACTACCACTCTCTTCATCCTCCCTAGGGCCTGTCTCTACCTGTGGGGAGCTGAACCATCTCAGCTGCGATACCATCCACCCCAGAGGACAGCACCCGCAGCAGCGGCTAATCCCTGGCCGCGTACCACAGGTGGTGTCACGAGACAACTACTACTCCCAATATCCTCAACCTCTTCATCCTCCTCATCCCATCATCCATCCCCCTTTTAATGGACACCTCGGGGCCACGGAACCGGGCAGGGCCACCAGTGACATTCCTTGACCCTCACCGGCCCGGTGGCGAGTATTCCCAAGACCCCGTGGGGTGTTCCATATGCCTGACCCTGTACAACAAGCTAAGCGTGAATAACTAAAAAGCCAATTTAAGACCTGTAATGTATACAAAGCCAGTCAAGAGAAAAGAAAGTTGGTGATAAGGGCACAGGTAAAAAGCATACACTACAGAAACTACCAGATACAAATTCATATCAATAAATTAGAATATCATCAAAACGTTAATTTATTTCAGTAATTCAATACAAGGGAAATACATATATTATATAGAGTCATTACACACAGAGGGATCTATGCCTATATATTATATAGAATCATTACACACAGAGGGATCTATTTCTTTATATTATATAGAGTCATTACACACAGAGGGATCTATTCCTATATATTATAGAGATTCATTACACACAGAGGGATCTACTCCTATATATTATATAGAGTCATTGCACACAGAGGGATCTATTTCTATATATTATATAGATTCATTACACACAGAGGGATCTAATCCTATATATTATATAGAGTCATTGCACACAGAGGGATCTATTTCTATATATTATATAGATTCATTACACACAGAGGGATCTAATCCTATATATTATATAGAGTCATTGCACACAGAGGGATCTATTTCTATATATTATATAGGGTCATTACACACAGAGGGATCTATTCCTATATATTATATAGGGTCATTACACACAGAGGGATCTATTCCTATATATTATATAGGGTCATTACACGCAGAGGGATCTATTCCTATATATTATATAGGGTCATTACACACAGAGGGATCTATTCCTATATATTATATAGGGTCATTACACACAGAGGGATCTATTTCATGTGTTTATTTCTGTTATTGTTGATGGTTATGGCTTATAGCCAAGGAAAACCCAAAAAGTCAAGATCTCAGAAAATTAGAATATTATATAAGACCAACTGAAAAAAATGATTTGTAAACACAGAAATGTTGGCACCTAAAGTCTGTACAGTAAATGCACTCAATAGTTGGTCAGGGCTCCTTTTTCAGGAATTACTGCATCAATGTGGCAATGTGGCATGGAGGCGATCAGCCTGTGGCACTGCTGAGGTGTTAGGCTATGTGCGCACTAGAGCTTTTTACCTGCGGATTTACCCGCGGATTTGCCCCGGAAATTTCTTGAGAAATGTCTGCAATCTTTGTGCAGACATTTCCCATGAAATTCAATGAGAAAAAAAAATAGCTGTGCGCACTGTGCGGATTATTCTCAAGAAAATTTCTTGAGAAAATTTTCTCGAGAAACTTTCTTGAGAAAATGTGCATGTCCATTAATTTCCGCAGGTACCTGCGGTATTCCGGGGGTATTCCGCAGGTAGCAATGATGTGCGGTATACCCCCGGAATAGCCGCGAATTACCTGCGGGAATGGTCATCGCTGCCTGCGGTTTTGCAGGAAGCGATGTCATTATGCCAGGAAGAGGAGGCGGAGCAGACGTCACACTCCCTGGACGCCGCACAGAAGCACTTCCGTGCGACCTCCAGGTCTGTCCCGTGCAGTCTGTGTCCTGCTCCGGCCCCGCCGCTGCCTGCACTGCAGGGTGTCAGTGTCTGCCCGCAGTGTCAGCAGCCTGTCACGCGGCAGCGCAGGCAGACACTGACATCCTGCAGTGCTGGGAGCCGCGGGGATGACGATCGCTGCTGTCAGGAGGTGAGATCATTACCTGCTGTGACGATCTCCTGCCTCCTGACGTCACCGCGGTCACTGCTGTCTATGCCCGTCTCACGAGCGGCCCGAGACTGTCACTAGCGGTGACGTCACGGGCTCTCGCGATACTTCTGACAACGCAGTCAGTGACAGCGCTGACGTCAGCAGTACAGGAGATGATCACAGCAGGTAATGATCTCATCTATGCTCCTGATGGCAGCGCTCGTCATCCCCTGCAGTGACCTGGGCTGACCTATTGATGTTAGCTCAGGTCACTGCATTGCTCTCCCAGCCAATGGGGAATATTCTGTTCTTCATTGACTGGGACAGCGACTATGGTATGGATCGCCGTGGGACCCCCCCCCTATTGGATTACGCCGGACGTGGATTGATTGTTCTTTTCAATAAATTGGTTAAAGAGGCTATGTGGGGAGTGTTTTTTCAAATAAAACTTTTTTTGTTGTCTATTTTTTAATTATTACTGACTGGGTTGGTGATGTCGGGTATCTGATAGACGCCTGACCTCACCAACCCCAGGGCTTGATGCCAGGTGACATTACACATCTGGCATCAACCCCATATATTACCCCGTTTGCCAACGCACCAGGGCGCGGGATGAGCTGGGGCAAAGCGCCAGGATTGGCACGTCTAATGGATGCGCCACTTCTGGGGTGGCTGCGGCCTGCTATTTTTAGGCTGGGGAGTGTCCAATAACAGTGGACCTCCCTAGTCTGAGAATATCAGACCCCAGCTGTCCGCTTTACCTTGGCTGGTGATCCAATATGGGGGGGACCGCACGTTTTTTGTTTTAAATTATTTATATAATTTAAAATAACAGCGTGGGGTGCCCACTGTTTTGGATTATCAGCCAAGGTGAAGCTGCCAGCTGTGGTCTGCAGGCTGCAGCCGTCTGCTTTACCCTAGCTGGCTACAAAAAAATGGGGGGACCTCACGTCGTTTTTTTTAATTATTTATTTATTTTTTGGCTAAATACAAGGCTAAGCACCCTTTAGTGCCACATGAAAGTCACTAAAGGGTGCCAGCTTAGAAAATGCAGGGAGGTGGAACATTATATAGGTTTTTCTCATCTATCTATCTATCTATCTATCCCTCTATCTATCTATCCCTCTATCTATCTATCTATCTATTCATCTATTCATCTATCTATCTATCCCTCTATCTATCTATCTATCTATTCATCTATCTATCTATCCCTCTATCTATCTATCTATTCATCTATTCATCTATCTATCTATCCCTCTATCTATCTATCTATCCCTCTATCTATCCCTCTATCTATCCATCTATCCCTCTATCTATCCATCTATCCCTCTATCTATCCATCTATCCCTCTATCTATCTATTCATCTATCTATCTATCTATCCCTCTATCTATCTATCTATTCATCTATTCATCTATCTATCCCTCTATCTATCTATCTATTCATCTATTCATCTATCTATCTATCTATCCCTCTATCTATCTATCTATCTATCCCTCTATCTATCTATTCATCTATCTATCTATCTATCTATCTATCTATCCCTCTATCTATCTATTCATCTATCCATCTTTCCCTCTATCCATTATCTGTCTATCGATTATCTTTATTATTTATTGCAGGGACAAACCTGCGGTAAATCCGCGGTAAATCCGCGGCAAAACCGCATGCGGATTTGGTGCGGATTTTTTCCGCAGGTCCGGAAATCTTTCACTGGCAGAAGTTTCTCAAGAAATTTTCTTGAGAAACTTCACATTTCTAGTGCGCACATAGCCTTATAGTTGATAGCAGCCTTCAGCTTATCTGCATTGTTGGGTCTGGGGTCTCTCATCTCATTGTAAATAATGTTTTTATAATGTATATAAGGTTTGTGAGAAAGAGAAAAGTGAAATTGGTGCACTGTGTAGAAGGTACCAATTGAATTAGGTTGCCCTATTGTGGCAGATGGACTCACACAATTTAAGCAAAATCTACACCAGGATCCTCAAATCTTCAAGAAAAGTAATGCAATTTAACGTAATAAAAATGTGTTTACTATTTGCATATTTTGAAACATTTGCATTATAGGTCTGGATATTGCCGAAAGTTATAATTAGAGTGAACACATTCGAAGCAAAATTTTGTTGCAGAAATGTTTGCAATTTGATGAAATTTTCTTCCACAAAATCTGCAGTGTGTGAATTGACCCAAAGCTTTCAGGCAATAACTATATTGAGATCCTACAATATATTTTTAATCTAAATGTTAAGAGTGTCTAAAGGGAGCAATAGATCCAGTGGAATATGGAAGCAACCTTTTCGGCAGTCATTGTTGTAACTTGAAGCTTGTGGGCTCCATAGAAAAATCTGTAACCGTTCCCCCAGGTATCACAGGTCTTCAATAGTATTTTTTTTTTCATATATGCCCCAGAAACCTATTTCGCCCCTCTAAAGGGTGCTTTACGCGCTGCGACATCGCTAACGATATATCGTCGGGGTCACGTCGTTGGTGACGCACATCCAGCGCCGTTAGCGACATCGCAGAGTGTGATACCAAGGAGCGACGATCAACGATTGCAAAAACGTCAAAAATCGTTGATCGTTGACACGTCACTCCTTTTCATAATATCGTTGGTGGGGCATGCCGCAGGTTGTTCCTCGTTTTTGCGGCATCACACATCGCTATGTGTGACACCGCAGGAACGACGAACATCTCCTTACCTGTGTCCACCGACAATGAGGAAGGAAGGAGGTGGGCGGCATGTTCCAGCTGCTTATCTCCGCCCCTCCTCTGCTATTGGACGGCTGCCGTGTGACATCGCTGTGACGCCGCACGAACCGCCCCCTTATAAAGGAGGCCGATCGCCGGCCACAGCGACGTCACAGGGAAGGTAAGTATGTGTGACGGGTGTTAACGATGTTGTGCGCCACGGGCAGCGATTTGCCCATGAGGCACAACAGACAGGGGCGGGTATGCACCCTAGCGATATCTGTAACGATATCGCAGCGTGTAAAGTGGGCTTAAGTCTCATAACCTGGCTGTGACTGCAAAACCTGCACAGCGTATAGTTCTGTCCCTTAAAACAGTGCGATAGAGAATAAATGATGCAATGGCATAAATCTTTGCCCATTGTTCCATTTGAGCAGGACAATTAGCGCTCCGTTCTCAGGATCAGCCCCCCTATTTAGAGGTGAGACCCCAAGCAATCAGCAAGTAGGGAATAACCCTTTAATAGCTTTATATTATAACAAGTTTATGTTCACAGCTAACAAGACGCTGAAAGTGTTGGAAAACACAGTATCCCACACTCCAATGTTATGCCGGAGAAGGAGTCACATGAATGTTGTGGCACTGTAGCATCTTTGGGAACTAAATAAAACCAAGAAGGACATTCCCTCAGACTTTTAGGCTGTCACAGCTGCACTTCAAAGTCCGGAAATTAATATCGGTGTAGTGTCACAGTATAATTATTTATTATGGCTGCTCAGAACAGGGTAATTCGGTGTGATGTAAAATACGTGCTGCTCTCTAGATTCCGGGCATGTGTTGGTTGAGTTACTTGTATATGGGCCAAGGTGTCTGGAATCCAAGTCACTTAAGACTGTACTCTTCACACTGTAGCCTTATATCATTTCTATTGGCAGTAAATCAGCCGTCTTTATGTCTTTTCAAAGGACATTTTGCATTAAACAAATATTGCTAATATTTGCAATCAATTAATTAACACGAATCATGGTTAATTAAGAGCTGATGGATAATGAAAGGTCCCAAGTTTTTATCAGTGGGGAAATGTGTCGAGCTCCTTGCACATTGCTGGGACACATGGGCACCATCGCTTGGCTGAACGTCGTGTCCTTTGGCTCTTGTTAGAGTAGAACCATATACGTACTTGTAGAAAGTCTATAGCACGTACACAGCTACCCTACTGCATAGGCCTAAGCCACACGGAGAGAAAATCGGTGCGAGTGGAGTGCGATAAAACATCGCATTCCCCTCGGACCAATTCTAGCCTGTGTGTCAGCGCACATGAGCGATTATTTTCTCAGCCCTAATCGGACCGAGAAAACAATCGCAGCATGCTGCGATTGTAATGCAAGACTCTTTCTCTCGCACCCATTCAAGTGAATGGGGCGAGAGAAAAATCGCACTGCACTCGCGATACACCGGTGTACCGAGCGTGCAGAGCGAGAATCGCAATAGCCGGCTATGCAGGAGAGAGGGAGAGAAATCCCTCCCTCCCCTCCTGAGTGCCGGCCCGCCCCCAGCAGCTGAGGTCTGCTCGCACGAACGGACCTCAGTTGCAAGGACACACGCATGACACTCGGCTCTGCTGTACTGCCAGCACGAGCCGAGTCTCATGCAAGGGGATCGCAGTAGTCCCCGTGTGGCCCCAGCCTTATACGGAGGGAGGAAAGTGGATTGCAGCCAAAAAGCCAACAACGCCCAGCAAAGAGCTACCGCCCCCTCGTTCCAACAAATCTTGGGATTGAAGTACATGGACCACCATTTATCAAGACATCACATATCAAAACAGCCATCTTTAAATACCTTCATTACTTAGACCAGTTTCCAGAGCAGTGTTTTTTGTATTATTTATTTGAATATTTTTTTTATTCAAAATCACTTTGCCTAGATGCTACTGCAATCAATAGTATTTTATTGTGAAGTCTAAATAGACGGTTTTTCAGTTATTGGTATTTTTAGATATTTTTGGGGTCATTGGAGTTAACAATAAAACACAGTATACTTTTTTTTTTTTCTTAGAATTTTTCTCCATAAGTATGTCTATGGAACTTAAAAAAAATGTAAAAAGAAAATAAAAATCCATACACAAAATAAAAACCTAAAAACACTACAAACATAAAAATGCCATGGGGGAAAAAAAAGCGTGCGTGCGCTCACACAAAGTAAATCTCAATATATCCTTTATCTGATTTGTTGCATCAATAACATTTCATATTTGATACTTGCCTTATATATGGGTTTATAATTTCATCATTCTGTAGGATGTATCCCATTAGGGAACAAATGGAAAAAAAATGTTTTGGTGCCTCAAGTATTAAGGGGGCGTTTACATGCAACAACATCGCTAACGAGATGTCGTTGGGGTCACGGAATTCGTGACGCACATCGGCCTCGTTAGCGGCGTCGTTGCGTGTGAAACGTACGAACGACCGCTAACGATCAAAATTACTCACCTAATCGTTGATCGTTGACACGTCGTTCTAATCCCAAATATAGTTGCCGTTGCAGGACACAGGTTGTTCGGCGTCCCTGAGGCAGCACACATCGCTACGTGTGACACCCCAGGAACAATGAACAACACCTTACCTGCGTCCTTCGGCAATGAGGTGGGCGTCACTTTCTTTCAGCTGCTTCTCCGCCCCTATTGGATGGCTGCCGTGTGACGTCGCTGTGACGCTGCATGAACCGCCCCCTTAGAAAGGAGGCGGTTCGCCGGCCACAGCAACGTTGCTAGGCAGGTAAGTCCGTGTGACGGGTCCGAGCAATGTTGCGATTTGCCCGTGGCACACAACCGACGGGGGCGGGTGCTTTCACCAGCGACATCGCTAGCGATGTTGCTGCGTATAAAGCAGCCTTTAGGCTTGATTCTAGGTATAGTCAGTCCTCTAAATCAGAGTTTTTTGTAGCAGCTCTAATTTTTGAGATAATGTACAGTTGATCACATATGAATTTGGGATTTTGTCCTCGACAGCGGTATTAATTATAGAATCAAAAATAGTCTGTAAGGTATGTGACTTGAAAACTTATTAAATGTAATGCACACATTACAATATCGACCAAGGGAATGGCAACTGTTCATGGCAGTTCTAAGTGGAACCTAAAATGCGCACTTTTACCCAATGGAAAAAATATGGATCAACCCCAATACGTTACTCAACTATGATAATGAAAGAGCAAAACAGAATTGCTCTGGTCGTAAAGAAAATATCATACCACGATCACCAGTGGTTGATCTATGTGGATCTAAAAATGGTGAGTATTGTTATGGTACAGCAGGTATACAAAGTAACCCTGTTTTTCCTGTCTCTGGGATAGTAGATCAAAAAACGAGCACTGGATGAGAAAAGAGCTGCCTCTGAGAACGCATGATAGTAGGAGAAAAGAATGCAATTGTAGAACCATTGGTTTACAGGAATAAGATCATTTTACCACCACTACACATTTAATAAAGCAGATTGTAAGAATGCTTCCAGTCTTAATTCCTCTGCACCAAAACCAATGACCTTAAACTCTTAAACCTACATAGAATAACTCACACCACAGACCAGATGTTGGGTAGGCAAATGGCCACAGCTTTATTAATTTAATTAACCGATATTTGTAAAAGCTATATAATATTATATATATATATAATATAGTTTTTACAAATATCGGTTAATTAAATTAATAAAGCTGTGGCCATTTGCCTACCCAACATCTGTTATTCTATGTAGGTTTAAGAGTTTAAGGTCATATATATAATATAGGTGGCCCGATTCTACGCATCGGGTATTCTAGAATTTACGTATTGTGTAGTTAATGTATGGTTTTTTATTTTATATATATATATATATATATATATATACATATATATAGATGTTGTTGTGTGTAGTTACCAAGTGTTTGTGTAGGGGCTGTACATGTTCTGGGTGTTGTCTGGGTGTGGCGGGGGGTGAGAGCGGTGTTTGTGTGTTGCGTTGTTTGTAGAGCGCTGTGTGTCTGTAGCGTTGTGTGTGTGTGTTGCGCGGTTTGTGTGGGTGTGGGGTGCGTGTGTGTGTTTTGGGGGAGGTATGTTTTGTGCAATGTGTGTGTGTTGCGCGGTATGTGCGTATATTTGTGTATGCTGCGGTGTTTGTGTGTTGGGTGTTGTGTGTGTGCGGCGTTGTCTGTGTTTGTGGGTGTCTGTGTAGGGCGGTGTTTGTGGTTCCCAGTGTGTGTGTGGTGTGTTGTGCGGTGCGCGTGTGGCGGTGTGTGTGTGTTTTGGGGGGAGGTGTGCACCCCCATCATGCTCCATCCCCCATGCTGCGCACTCCCCATCGTGCTCCATCCCCCATGCTGCGCACTCCCCATCGAGCTCCATCCCCCATGCTGCGCACTCCCCATCGTGCTCCATCCCCCATGCTGCGCACCCCCATCGTGCTCCATCCCCCATGCTGCGCACCCCCATCGTGCTCCATCCCCATGCTGCGCACTCCCCATCGTGCTCCATCCCCATGCTGCGCACTCCCCATCGTGCTCCATCCCCCATGCTGCGCACCCCCCATCGTGCTCCATCCCCTATGCTGCTCACCCCCATCGTGCTCCATCCCCCATGCTGCGCACCCCCCATCGTGCTCCATCTTCCATGCTGCGCACCCCCCATCGTGCTCCATACCCCATGCTGCGCACCCAAATCGTGCTCCATCCCCCATGCTGCGCACTCCCCATCGTGCTCCATCCCCCATGCTGTGCACTCCCCATCGTGCTCCATCCTCCATGCTGCGCACTCCCCATCGTGCTCCATTCCCCACGCTGCGCACCCCCCATCGTGCTCCATCCCCCATGCTGCGCACCCCATCGTGCTCCATCCCCTATGCTGTGCACTCCCCATCTTGCTCCATCCCCCATGCTGCGCACCCCCCCATCGTGCTCCATCCCCCATGCAGCGCACCCCCCATCGTGCTACATCCCCCATGCTGCGCACCCCATCGTGCTCCATCCCCCATGCTGTGCACTCCCCATCTTGCTCCATCCCCCATGCTATAATAGTTCTCCTATTATACTCAGAGGGGAGTATAATAGGAGGACTATAATAGGAGGAGTAGTCCTGGGGGGAGAGGAGTATAATGCCGGCTCCCTGCACATGTGTACTGGGAGCCGGTGTACGCTGGTTACTATGATACACATCGGGTAACCAAGGGACCTTAGTTACCCGATGTGTATAATAGTTACCAGCGTTCACCGGCTCCGTCACCATCAGAGCATCGCAAGGTTATGTCTGGCGCTGCTGGGATCGTGACGGAGCCGGTGTACGCTGGTAACTATGATACACATCGGGTAACCAAGGGACCTTAGTTACCCGATGTGTATAATAGTTACCAGCGTTCACTGGCTTCGTCACGATCAGAGCATCGCAAGGTTATGTCTGGCGCTGCTGGGATCGTGCCGGAGCCGGTGTACACTGGTAACTATGATACACATCGGGTAACCAAGGGACCTTAGTTACCCGATGTCTATAATGGTTACCAGCGTTCACCGGCTCAGTCACGATCCCAGCATCGCAAGGTTATGTCTGGCGATGCGTGCGGAGGGTCGGGGCGAGCGGTCAATCCATGCGGAGGGCGGGGCCAGGCCGAGGCGAGCGACCAATCCGTGGGGGGGCGGGGCCAGGCCGAGCCCAGCGGCGACCAATCCGTGGGGGGACGGGGCCAGGCCGAGCCCAGCGGCCAATCAGACGGTTGTCACTGTAATGACACTCACCGTGACACAATTTTGGAGCAAGACAGACAGACAGACAGACAGACAGAATAAGGCAATTAAATATAGATTGGGCCCTGACCTCCACCAACCACCTCTTACTTCCCCATGCCGGTCACTGCCCAAGGCAGTGAGAATGTGACTCTTTCTGGGACCAAACAACCCGCCAGCTGTGACGACATACCTCAGAAAACGAGTATAGACCAAAATACCAACCAACTGTAACACCAACAAACCTCAGAAACAGAGTATGGGCCGAAATATCAACCAACCAAGAGAGGGAGGGTGGGTGTTAATCCACAAATCCAAGAGGTAAGAGGGAGGAAAACTGTAAACCACAAACTTCCCCTTCTTACCCCTCCTTTGTTTCCCCAAACCAATCACCACTCTGTCATATTTACCAACGTGGGTCATTTTGCAAAATTTTCCATCTTGTTATCCCCTTGCAGTCCTTGGCCCTGTGCTATTCTCTATGGGGGCCTGCTAAGGCTATAAACAAAGAGGGAAAATTCTTTGACTATATCTGCAGAAAATGCCAGTGCTCACCATAGAGGTGTTTTTGACAGTTCTCAAATCAGAGGTATCATAAAAGATCCACCCTTCAAAGATTCATTGAACGACGCGGAGGCAGATGCATGGTATCATTTCACTATTGTTGTACAGAATTTTCTTGGGAAATCTAAAGTAGATAGTTACACTGAACTACTAGAAAGAATGCCATCTTCTTTCCATTACCTTGGCTGTACAATCAGTATCAAGGTACATTATCTTCATAACCACTTGGATGGTTTCCCAGAAAACCTTGGTAAAGTGAAGAGCCAGGTAAAGCGTTCCACCAAGCTTTAAGAACTGTAGAAGCATGAAACAACACTGGGAGACATACATGATGTTGGATTACTGCTGGTCTTTTCAAAGTGATTGCCCTGACGTAACTCAATGCAAAAACATCTTCAAAAGGACGCTTATGCTAAGTATCTTAGTAAATGAACAATGGTCTCAATGACAACTTTTTATAGAGGTTTAATTCTTATTTTGTGATGTAAATTCTTCATAAATAAAATAAAGCTACATGTATGAATTTGTTTTAATAACCAAGAAGGCAAAAATAATAAAATTTAGTAGACAGCAGTCCTAGTTTTTCGATCAGTCTTATGCATTTACATAGGGTATATCACATCGCATTAACTAGAGCTGATGGAAGAAAAATAACAGATTTAGAAAAACTGACCTAAAAATAGGTAACATTTCTCATGCCCCAAAATTTTCATTCCCTAGTGTTATTATTGTGGAGTTTTCCCAAGGTTTATATTACCCTACACTTGTTATTTGTCGTACACCATCATTCATGTTCAGATATTTAATTTAACAATCTATGTGCTGTTGTGGTAAGCATTTTTTTAAGGGAATCTGTCAGTAAGATTGACCCTCCTAAGCCATCTATATGGGCATGTAGGTCATAGGAAGAAGAATAAATGGATACCTTCATATCTGTGATCCGATGACATATTCCAGAGAAATCCATGTTTTCCTTCATCTGTAAATGAGCTGTTAAGATCTATGGACCGGACACGGATCTACCTAAGAATCTGCCTTATTGTCAATGAAAGGCGGGATTACCAGTATGAGACATGTACATTAAGAGAACAGACTATCAGTAATTATATGTCTCACACTGGTAACATCACCTTTCATTTATAATAAGCTCTGGAGGCAGATTCTCAGGGAGAACTGTGTCCAGCCCAAAAGATCTCAACAGCACATTTGTTCATAAGAAAACCTTGTATTTCTCTGAAATGAAACATCGAATCACAGATATCAAGGTACCATTTTATTCAACTTTCTATAACGTGTATACTTCTGTAGATGGCTTAGGAGGGTTGATACTACTGAGAGATTCTCTTTAAGGCTGGTGCCACACGCGCACTACTGCAAGTGCATCGCATGACACTCGGCTCCCCCTCTACTGGAGTGTAAGCCGAGTGCCATGCCACTGTGATGTGATCCTGCGATCACAGCACAGTCGCGGAGGAGAGGGAGGCACTAATCTCCCCATCTCCTCCATTGTCAGCTGATGTGTATATCGCACTGCACTCCGCTGTAATGAGAGTTCAATGCGATGTTTCTCTCGCACCCATAGACTTGTATGGGTGTGAGTGAAAGTGAATCGTATTCCACCCGCATAGAGTCCGATTAGGGCTGAGAAAAAATTGCTCATGGTAGCGGGCCCATAGAATATCATTGGTACGAGTGGAATGCAATTTTTTTATTGCATTCCACACGCTCAGTTTTACTCGCCGTGTGTCCTTAGCCTTAAAGGAAAAGTTGTGTGGGTGGCACGAAATTGGAAAAAGTCCCAACATTTTCTCAGAAATTTAGATTATAAAAAAACCTGCAACATTTTTATACCAGAAAACAAATTTTGATGATTAATAAATGAGAAACATTGAGAGTGATAGAATCAGCATTTTTTATTTATTTTTTTTTTTTTAAACGCTGTAGACGGATGCTAAAAAAATTGGAGTTTTGCAGTTGTTCAAAAAAAATTAATAGAAATTGTGGAAATTCAGCTTCAAGGGCAAATATAGACAGGTACAAAAGCTGATTATTACTAGTGCTACATAGTGTAGATTAAGAGCTGTAAGGAAAGTGAAGACCAAATAATTTAGTCATTTTGTTGTTCTGTAGCATTCTGTATCTTAATTAGAAGAATTTGTAAAATATCCCAAAAGTTAGATCAGAAAACAATTCTGACATGCAGGAGACAAAATCTCTCTTTCTTTGGCAAGCATTGTAAATGGATTGGTGCAGTACTGCCTCCAAGAGGTGACATTGGGAAAAACGTCATCAAATGAAGAATATATCTATTGCATTTGTAAAAAGTTTTTGAACCCAGTAAAGGTGATGCATTGAGAACACATGATATCACAGAGGGGCAGATTCTAAGCTGGATTAAAGACAAATCAAAATCATCTGTGAACATAAAAAAATGTTCTTAAATAAAACCCAATGTATCAGGATGGCAAGACAGACACCACCACCCCATAAGACCCTAAAAAAATGGGAAATAATTTGAGGGAAGGCCAAAAAGTGGACCATTTTCCACTGTTCATTACAAAGCACATATTCAGTTTTTTTTTGTGCATGTGGTTTTAAGAGCTCTATTTTTTTTGTTTTTGTTTTTGTTTTTTTTATACATGGGTCATAATGTCTGTAATTGTTTTTTCTGATGTCGAGAAAATACAAAGAAAACAAAGAATTCTGTGTCTGTTTTTCACATTTTTTTTTTTTTTTACAATAAAGACGACTACTTAAAGGGGACCTGTCATGTCCAATATTCACCCAGAACCACGAGCATTTCTGGGTGCATATTGCTAATCCCTGCCTAACTGTCCCTGTATACACTAGCATAGATAAAGGGATCTTTAGAAAAAGTATTTCTAAAGATTTTATATCGTATGCTAATGAGCACAGGACTAGTCGCAGGGGCATTAGTTCCTGCGCTCATTCTGCCCTCTTAGCAGCTTAGCACACCCACAGGGGTGTGCTAACATGCTATTCAATGCCCATTACCCAGCATCAGCAGCAGTGACGTGCGTACCTGTGTCCGTTGTCACAGCGTCAGACGCCGGGCAGTGCGCATGATCAGACGTCCTGGCACTTATGGTCATGAGCACTAGACCTTTCTGAAGCTGCGAAGCATACATCTGGGTTCATAGTGCGCATGACCAGAAGTATAGGGCATTCTGATCATGTGCACGGACCCAAACCCAGCGTCTGATGCAGTGACAATGGACACATTGAACAATGAATAGCATGTTAGCACGTCCATGTGGGTGTGCTCACATGCAAAGAGGGTGGAATGAGAGCAGGAACTAACGCCGCTGTGACTAGTCCCTCATTAGCATATCAAAGGATCTTTAGAAATACTTTTTCTAAAGATCACTTTATCTATGCTAGTGTATACAGGGACAGTTAGGAAGGGATTAGTAATATACACCCAGAACTGCTCGTGGTTCTGGGTGCATATTGCCCCTGACAGGTTCACTTTAAATACTGTACATTGTAGGCCTCATTCACACATCCATATTTAAACACGTACGTGTAAAAAATGGTACCGTGTCATTAGTGTTTTGCATCAGTGTGTCATCCGTGTGTCCACTTTTTCCATTAATTTGATATCAGTATTTTTCAGAGATGGATAAAGTAGTACATGAATTAAAAAGCTTTTCCTATCCTTTCCAATGTTAAATACGTACAGCACACAGATGCCCTCCATGTGATGTACATGTTTTTCATGGACCCATAGACTTGTACTGGCTCTTTTCATCCATGATACTGTGTCGCCCGGGGACCAGGGGTACTCAGATCCGGGCCACAGAGTCACTTCTGTGGGTATCACGATGGCGTGACCCGGTCTGTGATCCCAGGCTCCACAGTAAAAGGGGATTTGGTAAGGGAGATTGTCCGTGACGCCACCCACGGTTGTGGTGAGGTTGTGACACCACCGCTGCTCTGGACGGGGATCCCGGGAGCGATGGTATGGAGCAGCCAGATGTTATTTCTCCCCTCCGTGGGTAGGGGGTTGGTTGTCCCAGGGCCCGGTGATGGGGTAAGCAGGGATCAGGGCGCAGTGCTGCAGTGCGGTGCCCGAGGGCACGGGCGTACTCACAAGTAAGTCACACGGAGTCACTAGTAAACTAGGAATTGCCGGTGTCCGCAGCCTTCGGTACGGGGGTGTTAGTGTCCCACACACGGTGCAGCAGCTCCTGTTGTTCTTTCCCTGCAGCCAGGTGCCTTTCTCTCCACTCTTTTCCTCTTTCTCCTCAGCCGGGAACGGGGAATCCACTCCCCTGTAGTGATCCGGGTACCCAGGTACCGAGGGGCCACCGCCCTGCTCCAGCTACCTCTGGCCCCTTCCTCACTACAGCCTGTCCCGGCCCTCTCGGAGCACGCTTCACTATCAGCCTGGGAGCTACAACTCCAGGCTCCTCTTCTGTCTCCTCTCCACACACTCTCTGCTCCAGCCCCTCCCCTCTGCTCTACTTTTTTTCTTACCCTGGGGGATGTGGTTTGTCTTGCTGCACCGGTGTGAGATCAGATTACCAAGGAGGATTAACTCTTTCTGTGACAACCTGGCTGTGCCAGGGCGTCACAATACCAGAAAAAAATGGACATGTACTGTAAATTGCACCGTATGTGTTTTATCCATGAAAAAAAATAATCCAACACATATGTGCAACACGGTCATCTAAATGAGGCCTTAAAAGGGAGCCTGTCACCTACTCACCTCTCTGCTTGTGATCACAGTCCTCCTTCTCTGCTTCGTGTGGATGACGTGTCCTACATCATCCACACAGTGTCCTCCATTGCGCTTCTGCATGTGCGCACTTCTCTCTGCCCTGGTGAGGGCAGATCAAAGGATTGTAGTGTGCATACACAGTCGGTCTTTGACCCTTCACAGTGACTGTTCATTATAGTACTTTGCTCTGCCTTCAGCAGGGCAGAGATAAATGCGCATGCACAGGAGCACAATGGAGGACACTGTGTGGATGATGTAGAACATGTCAACACAAAGCAGAGGATGATGACTGTGATCTCAAGGATAGAGAAGGCTCCGGGTCAAGACCAGAGACTGCCATCGGACCGGACCGGACTGGAGCTCCCTGCAGGTGACAGGTTCCTTTTAAGTTGTTTTCCCCTTTCTGTAAAGGTATGTTCACACATTCATTTTATTTTTTTCTGCATCAAAAACCAGAGAGTGGTGGTAGGAAAAAATGTGCATTTTTTTTTCATGTTCTTATGTGTATATTTGCTTTAAATTTTCACAGAATTTTAAATAAGTGAAAAGCATTGCAAAAATGCTGAATTGACATGCTGCTTTTTAGCAAAAATGCAGGAGGGCTCAAAACAAATGCAAAGAAAAAAACCGCAGCGTATATTGTGCATGAGGTGTAGTATTACATGGTCCTTGATCCTGGTGAGCAATTTTTAAAGAGGTTGTACATTACTTTTACATTGATGTCCTATGCTTAGGATAGGTCATCAATGTCTGTTTGGCCAGGATCCGACACTCTGCACTCCCGCCAATCAGCTGCTCTCAGTGCCGGCAGCAAGAGATGCTCCTTTCCAGAGCTCCCCCGTCTTCTAATAGCAGCCCGGGGCCAGGTACTGCACATCCACCTCCTACTGATTTGATTCTCTCCTCCTCTACCTCCTATACCAGTCTGTTTTGTACTGTTAATGATTGTTGTACGTATATCCTCTTTCACTTGTAAAGCGCCATGGAATAAATGGCGCTATAATAATAAATAATAATTCGGAGGCGGATGTGCAGTACCCGGCCACTATCAGTTGATGGAGCAACTCCGGAACTGAGCATTTCCGGCTGCCTGCTGCTGCCGCCGGGAGCACCTGATCGGTGGTGGTGCAGGATGTCGGCCCGCGGCCGACCAGACATTGATGACCTATCCTAAGGATAGTATAAAAGAGAAGGAAAAAAAAGGTATACCGTACAGGGATCACCACGCAAATTAGAAAAGTGAAAAAAAACTTTATTTGTATATACAAGGTGGACAAATCCTGGTCGAAGAGAGATAGGAGCACACAGTTGGACAACTTTAAAAACAATTAAAAAGCCAAAGAGGCATCAGTCCCCAACAACCGGCCTCTAGAAAGGATGTCATAATAATAGTATTATACATATATGTAGGTACAAGAATGAAACAATCCTGAAACACAAGAATTAATGCATAGAGAAATGATATATGAGCTCATATAGACAAGCTCATATATCATTTCTCTATGCATTAATTCTTGTTACCAATGAGATTTATCTGTCTAGTCCAATAGAAGGAGAGGAAGGGTATGTGATTACACAATAGGGGGAGAGAGAGGGAACGTGATAACCACTATATTTAGAAAGAAGTGTTTCATTTTTGTACCTACATATATGTATAATATTATTATTGTAACATCCTTTCTAGAGGCCGGTTGTTGGGGATTGATGCCTCTTTGGCTTTTTAATTGTTTTTAAAGTTGTCCAACTGTGAGCTTCGGTCTCTCTTCGAGCCAGGATTTGTCCACCTTGTATATGCAAATAAAGTTTTTTCACTTTTCTAATTTGCGTGGTGATCCCTGTACGGTATACCTCTTTTTCCTTCTCTTTTATATTGTCTATTCAGTATACCAGGAGATCCCCATGGGTGGTGCCCTTCTTAATCTATCCTAAAAGGCCCAGTCACATTAAACAACTTACCAGCGATCCCAACAACGATACAACCTGATAGGGATCGCTGGTAAGTTGCTAGGAGGTCGCTGGTGAGATGTCACACTAAGCGACGCTCCAGCAGCCTGACCTGGCAGGGATCGCTGGAGCGTCGCTACACGTGGAAGCATACTGCGCTTAGTAACAAAGGTAAATATCGGGTAACCAACCCGATATTTACCTTGGTTACCAGCGCACACCGCTTAGCGCTGGCTCCCTGCACACCTAGCCACAGTACACATCGGGTTAATTACCCGATGTGTACTCTGCTACGTGTGCAGGCAGCAGGGAGCCGGCTTCTGCGGACGCTGGTAACTGCGGTAAACATCGGGTAACCAAGAAGCCCTTCCCTTGGTTACCCGATATATACCTTCGTTACCAGCGTCCGCCGCTCTCACACTGCCAGTGCCGGCTCCCTGTTCCCTGCACACATAGCCACAGTACACATCGGGTTAATTACCCGATGTGTAGTCCGGCTACGTGTGCAGAGAGCCGGCACTGACAGCTGAGAGCGGCGGACTCTGGTAATGAAGGTAAATATCGGGTAACCAAGGGAAGGGCTTCTTGGTTACCCGCTGTTTACCGTGGTTACCAGCGTCTGCAGAAGCCGGCTCCCTGCTGCCTGCACATTTAGTTGTTGCTCTGTCGCTGTCACACACAGCGATGTGTGCTTCACAGCGGGAGAGCAACAACTAAAAAATGGCCCAGGACATTCAGCAACAACCAGCGACCTCACAGCAGGGGCCAGGTTGTTGCTGGATGTCACACTAAGCAACATCGCTAGCAAGTTGTGCCTCAGCAGCGACGTTGCTTAGTGTGACGGTACCTTAAGGATAGGCCATCAATGTAAAAGTAATAGTAGACAACCCCTTTAAAAACAGAATCGCAAACTTGAGATTAACTATGGCAGTGTGTCTTTAAGAGCATTCTGCAACCATCAGGTTTACTGTGCCAGTCTGCATTTACAACCATCAAGTGTTTGTGCCTTCTTGTGAACAAAGAATACTGTTAATTATTACTTTCTGTGACCATTGTTTAAGAGGAACTGGGTAAATACCCATCAGCAGCAGTAGCTTGATTACAGTTTTCATTAATTTACCAATTCAGTACAGTCAGATCAAAATGTATTCTATGCAACTCAACAAAAAAATCTGTAGCACTGAGGAAAAAAATGTGTTATTGAAGCTGAATTGCAGCTTAGTAGTTTCTTCATGCCACATACACGAGAGAGGAGTTAAATCGATTTGTCTGGTGTGATTCAACACGTATATAATTGACCCACAGCACTTGTAATACGTGTTCTATTGCATATAATTTTCTCGGCAGAAACAAAAGCATCTGAAATTTCAGATCACATTTAGGAATTACTGCAGGATAAATAAGGTTCTGGGTTACAATCATTCTGGTCTCAAAATCCCTACAAAGAAGTGTGTGGGAGGGGGGGGGGGTTCTGCAACGCAAATTGTACAGCTTGCTCTTCCCTCTATCACAGTTCATCAGGACGGATTTCTTAGTCAGTTCTGGGCATGGTTTCAAAGCCTCAGTTGCTGCTGAAATAGAAATTTTAAGCGTTCCTTGCCAGGACATGACACACATCATTTTCTAGGCAGCGGATATAATATGATTTTACCCCCTTAGTATAGAAGACACAAATGTTTTTGCAGTTAGTAGTGTTGTTAGTTTTTTTGTGAGGAACACTAGTAGTCACCTTAAAGAGAACCTATCGGGTCCACCCTGTGCATCCAGAACCACCACTAGATGTGTCTACCTCTGTAAATTCTTTGATTAACAGTCCTTTTATTACATTAGACACATAAGCGGATCTTTAGAAAAAGTATTTCTAAAGCCATGTTATGAAATGCAAATGAACCCTTTGACAAGTCAATGGGGCGTTAGGTTCCCCAGATCAGTCAGCCCTCTTACCATGTGATCATACCCCTTTGGACATGATAACATGATTTACAAGATCTGGTGTCATGGCCAGCGCTCTACAAATCTCACGAATGTGGAGTGGCCCGGTCCAGATTTTGTCTGTCCCTTTAAGTACTCTTGGACCGTGAGTAGCTCCTGCACACTAAACTCACTCCCCAGCTGCCCCTCTACGTGTAGTCCCTTTTATCTGTGAGCTTTAGATGTGCACTTTCAGCTACATCCACTTATATACATTTATTTACTTTTTTTTTTATAAACCATCTTTATTGAAAATAAATGGTTATACATGTACAATGTGTAAAATCAAATGCAATTTCAAATATACCAAGTACAGTTGCAATTATGCAGATTTCAAGACAGTGTTGTTTTAACTAACCTAACAAATCTAGAACTCCCACAAACCCTTCCCACCCCCCCTTTCCCCGGTCACCAGGCATAAGACATATTTGTAGTATCCTCTTACCTCTTAAATAAGCCTAACAGGTGTGGTACCTGCAATAAGTTGTCTCATATGCCAGTCGGTAAATTGGAAGCATTCGTGTATCGATTGGCGTACTGAGAGTGGTTGTGTATCGATATAGTGTGACCATGTGAAAAAGAATAATTCTGTTATTTTATCTTTGTGTAATAGAGTTTCAATCCACTCCATTTGAAATAAGTCATTAATCTTTCTGGATATAAAAGATAAAGCGGGGACTGTATTTTCTGCCCATAGATGGAGAATGCTTTTTCGGGTAGCTGCGGCCCAAATAATTAAAATACGTTGTTGTCGAGCAGAAGGTCCGCTTAACTGATTTTGTGGCAATATATTAAATATTGCCCATTCAGGTGACAGTGTAAAAGGAATATTAAACGTAGTATTAAGGTGATCGTAAAGATGTTCCCAAACCTCTCGAATTTTCGGGCAGTCCCATAGACAGTGGTATATATCTGCTGGAGAGCAAGAACATTTGGGTCACGAGGGGTCCCCCCGGAGGACATCCTGGACTTAACTTCGGGTGATATATAGGCCCTATGGAATATCATAAGAGCCATTGTAGTGTAGCTATCATATGGTAGTATGGAGTTTAGGTGTAGTGTGGCTTTTAGTATGTCTGATATTGTATAGTTAGGGAGTTGCAATGTCCATTTACCCGGCCCTGGAGATGAGTCTGACCAAGAAGTAGAGGGTTTAATAGATTTATAAATATGGCTTAATGAGTATGTCCCTGTGCGTGAGGCAAAAGACATCTGGTGTAAGGGATTAGACCTATCTCTATCTGGTATGTTATTAACAACTGAGGTAACAATGTTTGATCTGAGCTGCAATAAATACATTACTAGCCAAAATTGGGTATTTAGAAATAACACCCTCCAGGGTAAGAGTAGATTGAGTGTTTGTCAGGAGGTTACAAATCAACCTGCACCCAGACTCACCCAGTACTCGATATAATAGAGGTGGTTTACCCTGTAAAAATGAAGGGTTACACATAAAAGGGAAGAAAAATCGATCTGCAGGGGTCTAATCCACTAATCTTTCTGGCGTGGCGCTATGCCAATACCACCAACCAAAGCAAAGCATTATCTTTTATTTCAATAGGAAAATTATGGGGTTGTGTGTGTAGTAAGGCAGGGAGGCTGATGGGTCCAGACATGGCTTCATCAATTGGGGTATTAGTGAAATGATTAAAAGCCCATATCCAATCCAGGGCATGTCTAAAAATGGATGCAATACTAGATGAAAATTTGGAAAATTAAGACCTCCCAGTGACCTGATCTGTTGCAGTTTAAACATGCTGATCCTAGAGCTCCCCCCACCCCCCCACCCCGAGTTCCAAATAAATTGTCGGGATATTTTTGTCAAAAGCTGATCATCATCTCTACATAATAAAATGAGTAATGTTTGTAAAGGAAATAAAATTTTGGGGAAGGAGATCATTTTGATCAGATATGCTCTGCCTGCAAAGGACAATTTAAATGACTTCCATGAGTTAATTTCTTTGATAATTGTAGAGATTAGGGGTCTGATGTTAAGTTAGTATAAGCTATGTGGATTGGATGGCAAAAAGATACCTAGATATTTCAAGGAGGCTTGTCCCCACTGAAAGGGAAAAGGGAACGGCTACTGTTTGCAAGCTTCGGGGAAAATCGCTAAGGCCTGCGATTTTGAAAAGTTAATACAGAACCCTGAGACCTTCTCAAATTCATGGAATGCATCCATTATTAGAGGAATGGAATTTTTGGGATTAGCCATCATGAGGAACATATCGTCTGCGAAAGCCAGGGTTTTTAGTGTATGATGTCTGATCCCGATCCCCTCAAAAGAAGGCTTCATCTCCAGATATCTGAGTAGTGGGTCAAGGGCAATATTAAATAATAAAGGTGATAGAGGTACGAGGCAGGGATGTCCCCTATGAGTTGAGAAAGGGGTTGACTGGACTCCAGAGAGCCATATCGATGATTGGGAGTTGGCATAAAGCGTTCTAATGAGGTTGAAGAAGGAAAATGCAAATAGTCTATATTTTAAAATTCGAATAAGATGGGACCACGACACTCGGTTGAATGCCTTGTCGGCATCTAAACTGACTAATATGTTTTGTTTGGCTTTAATTTGACGGCTATGTATAATTGCAGCTAGTGTCGTTCTAATGTTGTAAGTGATAGATCCATCCACTTATATTTAATGTATTTCTCATTTGTTGTGACCCAGTACCATCTACTGGTGAAAATGTATGGCTTACATTTACCTTCCACTATAAAAGGCTGAAGTGTAAATTGGGTGTTGTCCTATCAACCAGTGACTTGCTCACATGGCTCAATAAGTGGGGCTACTACCAACCTCTGTTTGGCTAGACAGAGCTTGAATTATCCAGTTCTGGCCAAGACTCATCCGGGAACAGAGCACATGTGGAGAGTTCCTTCACCACAAGATTCCCTGCCAGGCTCAAGGCCTAGAATTTCATCCTTTCCTGGCTTTCACAGCCAATATAATAAATGGCTTGCTGTCCTGAATCCTCGCTGTGCAGATCTACACGTGCTTCTTCAGACAGTAGGGCATAATGAGTATATAGAGGAACCTACTGCACTCTGGTTGGGAAAGTTTGAGAGTTTCCCGTCCTACCGCAATATTAGTGGCTTGCATGCCACTGTCCACGCACCAGCCATCCGGTCCTCTACATTTGCTTACAAGTATTTCTATACGTGCCTTGACTAGCGGTGGTACTAACACCAAGATTCTAGGTCCGTACAATCTTATTACACCTACCGTCCTATTCTAATCTATAAAAGATCCTGAACCTGCTTCTAAAAGCATACAAGTATTACGTCTAAAACAATTCATGCTCTTAAAGCTCCAGAACCCTAATTGCACTTCAATATTCAACTCCAAGTTGAATTTGCCATGGCCTACCCATTAGAGACAGACATATATTCTGTGTTGGATTTCTTTGTTCCTGCTGTAGTAAAGAAAATGTTATCCCCGAGACCTGTATCTATAGTCAGTCCATTGGCTGTGGATACTGTGTGGGGGCGGATAGGAGGGAACATCAGCTTGTAGACCACCCATGGAACACAGCCCCTGTACCCTCGTGCTAGAACATCAATCGTGACATATCAAACAATTGGGGTCCCCTGTTCCTGGGCCTCTACGCATGTGCATAGCTTTGTTCACTCAGATCATTGAGCCTCTGAAGGCGGTTGTGCGCTTCCTGACTTCACAAAGTCACGCTCCGCATGATTGGAAGTACAGAAGACGGCTGTTTTTTGGCTCTTCTGTGTACGTCTTCTGCACTTATATTGAAACTAAGGAAGAACCACAAATGTATAAAAAAGTTTGTCAGCCCACCACCACCATCCCATCATCCAGTGTGCACTGAACTGCACCCTAACCAATCGCATAAAGAATTCTTAAAAAGAAAAAAAAAAAAAAAGTTCTAGCTCCTAGATGATGAAAACTAGAATACTTTATTCCATTCCAAATTAAAAAAAAAAAAAAAAAATTATAGGAGGTCAACATGGGGGGGGGGAATAGTGAAAAAAACCCCAAAACAGTGACACGTTTTCGAACGTTAATCACGTTCTTCCCCCAAAGCCTTAAGTCTTTGAGAAAGCTCGAAAATCGTCGCCTTTTTTTTCTCCATACCCTGCATGATTACCTCTTTTCTATTTTAATATTTGGAATGGAATAGAGAAAAACTGGTGACGCGTTGCGAACGCTAACCACCTTCTTTCTTAAAGCTTTAAGTCTTTGAAAAGAACACGGTTAGCGTTCGAAAATGCCCTGCCGGTTTTTCTCTATCCCCCATGTTTACTTCTATGGGGTTTTTTTAAATTTTTTGGAATAAAAGTATTTTGGTTTTCAGCATCTTGGAGCTGGAACTACTTTTTTTTTTTTTTTTTTTTTTTTTTTTTAAGAACAATATAACAAATATCTCCAGAGACCACTGCTAATTAATTCCATCCTAAGCACCCAATAGTCCAGAGGATTCTACTACATCCTCATTAGTTAACACTGAGATTTAACTGTCCGGTGAGGCAGATTGGCAGCTAGTAGCTGTCCATCAGTTGATTTTCTAGTATAACTTTATCACTACACCCCATTAATTCCCATTGACTGACTACCATATCTAAATGGAAGCATGACAAAAATAAAACATAACCAAGATCCACTATTAAGACAAAAGTATGTCTTGTTGATTGACAAAATTATCCCCACTGTGCATAGTTTACTGCAAATCTGAACCTGCAGTAAAACATGCATCAATAGATTTTGCAGATTTATTGCAGACTTGACAACTAAATAAATATTCAAGTCAGTAAGAATGACGATATATAAAACTTACATTATCTCCTTCTTTGGCCAATAAGGCATCACCAGAGTAGCCAACTTGACTTTTAAATTTCTTTCTAGACTGCTAATAAAAAAAAACAAACACAAAAATCAGACATAAAAAATATTGTATGTCTATTTTGGAAAACCATAATAAAACTTTATACAGGTCAACAAAAATTTCTTTTTCAGGTGCCAAGATTTTTTTTTAATGGATTTGGGATATTTTGATGTTGCGGAATTAAAAAATCCCATTACTTTTGCTGAATTGGTTCTAGTGTTTGAGATAATGGGACAGCCATGAAAATAACACATTTCCCCAATGTGGCATGTGTGTGATAACAAATACAATAGCTTTTGGCCTGTCTTTTGATTCATTAAGAGTGTCTTAGGTAATAAGATATCCCATATAATTATTTTGTATTTCAATTTGTAGGCCTACAATGCTATAAAGGCGACTTTTCAAAGCCATAATTCTACTGTGAATTTGGTAAGGATGTCGGCTACTACAGTAAAGGTTTCTCACCCCAGTCATGGTTATACCCAAAAAGTTACATCTTAATGTAACGCCGGCGTTCCTGCAGCAGGGATGCTGACATATATACCACTGACGTCGGCCTGCGTCCTCTCTCGCCGCTCCGCAGCCAGTCACATGTGCTCATGCTGCTTTCTGTTCCCGAGGCCTGCGCACGCCACTTAGGTCCCCCAGGAGTGTGCTTAGGGCGCAAGGCATCTTCCCTCCTCTTAAAGGACTGGTGCCCTTTTACCAATGGGTATTTAAGGCATCTTCCCACTAGGAGGTGCCTGAGCAAGGTGGTCAGTTTGTATCTTCCTAGCTAGGTAGCTAGTGTCAGGTCCCATTTGTCCTGTATCGGCTACCTGTATCCTGTGCCCTTATCTGTCCCTGTTCGTGTACCCGCCTTCTCATACCTATCAATATCTGCCATCCTGTCTGCATCAGCCGTCCTGCCTGCACCCGCCTGTACCTGCCTATTTCTGACCACATCCCTGTCCTGGGGGTCAGCTGCCACAGTCACAGACACTACCCTGGGAGTGGCACCTGATGTCTAGAGGCAACCAACCAATCGTTACCATCTGGGCTTTGGCGTATACCCGGTAGGCGCTTAGTTAGGCTCCTTCCATGTTAGGGTAAGCCCGGGTGCCCCTTGTGATCCAGTAAGTCACCACCTCAATACTGGCAAGTATATAAATACATATAGAAATTATGATGTCATCAAGAAGAGCCTGCATCAACAATCCTGCTGTATTCTGCTACGTCTGTGGAGAGTACATTGTTGAAAAAACAAAGAAACAAAGAAGCAATTCCACAGACTTTGTGCACAGAGTATGCCTGGCTTATTTTAGATACAGCTTGGAGAATAGGACAAGTCTTGGGCTCCACATATGGTTTGCAAAACATGTGTGGAGCATCTACGACAGTGGGCAAATGGTGAAAGAAAAAGTTTAAACTTTGGTGTGCCAATGGTATGGAGAGAACTGAAAAACCACCATGATGATTGTTAATTTTGTGTATTGTAAAGATTAAAGGCTTTAATAGTTACAAGAAAGCTTGGTGGGATTATCCCGATATGACGTTCCCATACCAGAAGACCAGACCATCCCCTGTCAAACTCTGAATAGGGGCTGTGATTGGAGAGTATGGCAGGTAGTGGCAGTGGAAGGGAATTTGAGGGAAGTTCTTCAAGGCCTCAACCATTAAGCCAAAAATAACTCAATGATAAGATTCAAGACTTACAGTAGATCACAAAAGTGAGTACACCCCCCTCACATTTTTTGTAAATATCTTTTCATTGGACAACACTGAAGATATGACACTTTGATATATTATAAAGTTGTCAATGTACAGCTTGTATAACAGTGTAAATATGGTGTCCTCTAATTAACTCAACACAAAGTTATTAATGTCTAAACTGCTGGCAACAAATGTGAGTACACCCCTAAGTGAAAATTGCCAAATTGTGCCCAAAGTGTGAATATTTTGTGTGGCCACCATTATTTTGAAGCACGGCCTTAAGTCTCTTGGGCATGGAGGTCACTAGGGCTTCACAGGAGCCACTGAATTCTCTGCCATCCTCCATGATGACATCACGGAGCTGGTGGATGTTAGAGACCTTGTGCTCCTAAATCTTCCATTTATTTATATAGTGTGCACACCAGATTTACACTGTTATACAAGCTGTACACTGACTATTTTACATTGCATATCTTCAGTGTTGTCCCATGAAAAGATATAGTAAAATACTTACAAAAATGTGTACTCAATTTTATGAAATATTGTAAATCTGCCCAAGCAAGCATCTGAACTTTTAGCATCCAGACTTAATGGTCAAAATCTTGTAATGGCGGAAGTTAAAATTACAGCCTACTGGACAAGAGAAAAGAGGCTTTTCCAATATTTCAACCAAGAGGAAGAACTTGTATATTACAATGATATTCCATTGAATTGTACTTCAAATGGGACTAATGGAATATCAACCAGAAGACTGGTGGTTTTTTGTAGCCTGCTCAATTAGACACTTGAAATGTGTTCTCTTGCACAATCGTAACCGTTAAGCATAGCTTCCCATTGCTCAGTCAACAAAAGGTAAACAAGAGTATGAAAATGTAAAAATCGTAATGTAGGAAATCTGTTATCATGAACATCAATAGTCAATTTGTGTTAATCTGAAAATGGTGAACTTCTTGCTTGGACAGCAATCTGGATACAAAAAATACCCATGCGTCAAGTGCCTCTGGGACAGCAGGGCAAAGCAAGATCATTGGACAAAAGCGTCATGGTCTACAAGGGACAAAATGATTGTTGGCACTGCCAATATCATCAACAAGCCGCTGGTGGACAAGAACAAAATCACTCTCCAACCGGTTCATATTAAGCTAGGATTGATGAAGAAATTTGTTTTGGCTTTGGCAAATTGGGTAATTGCTTCAGGTACATTTGTAGATCATTCCTTGGACGGAGCACAGAAAAACTAAAAAGCTGGAATCTTTGATGGTCCTCATATTTGTAAACTCATGAATGATTCCAATTTTACTATATGCATGAATGACACTGAGGCTTTGGCCTAGAAGAGCTTTGTCTCTGTTGTGAAGAACCACTTGGGTAATCACAGAGCAGTCAATTATGAAGAATTGGTGCAAGATATGCTCGGTAACTTCAGAAATTGGCGATCTAATATGAGCATAAAGATGCACTATCTCCATAGCCATTTAAACAGATTTCCAGATAACCTACGAGACTTCAGAGAGGAAAAAGGCGCGAGGTTCCACCAGGATATGAAGGTGATGAAGGACAGATATCAAGGCAGATGGGACATACACATGATGGACAACGGGACATGCACATGATGGCAGATGACTTTTGGGAGTCTCTTAAATGATTGTCCTGATAACACACACAAAAGGAAAAATCGCATAAACATCATTTTTTTTTTAAGCATTGACATGAATAACAATTAATAACTAATTAACATTGTAATAGTCAAATCATACATAACTTTTTCCTGTCAATCCTAGATATTTTTAATTTGTTGTAGGCTATGTACACACACTGCAGTTTTGTTTCTTCAGCGAAAAACGCACCCTCTAGCAGAAAAATGCATCTTTGGCCGAAAAACACAAAAAAAACCCAAACCATGCGTTTGACGCTTTTCGGTACGTTTTTGCCCATGCGTTTTTCACTATATTCAATGGAAAAAATACAGGTTAAAAATGCAGAAAGAATGGAGATGCTGCTGCTTCTTTCTGCAACCAAAACTGCAAGGAAAAAAGAAGCAACGTGCACGCAGCCTTTCGGAATTCTCATAGACTTTGCTGGGGAAGGAAATGCAGGGCCACAAACTGCACCCAAAACTGGACCAAGAACACACCAGAAGCTGCACAGGGCCTTAGACTGTTTACTTCTAGTTGTAACAAAAATAATATTCTTGCATTTCTGAAGGTTTTTCAATTGTGTTGCATTAATTGATTAACTATTAAATATCTGCCCAATCTGGCAAAACCAAAGTCAGATTCTCAATCAGCACCATAAACTTCATATCAAACCGTTCAGACATCGTTGGCACCAAAAGCACTGTAGATACAGTGGGTACGGAAAGTATTCAGACCCCTTTAAATTTTTCACCGTTTCATTGTAGCCCTTTGATAAATTCAATAAAGTTCAGTTTTTTCTTATTAATGTACACTCTGCACCCCATCTTGACAGAACAAAAAACTGAAATGTAGACATTTTTGCAAATTTATTAGACAAGAAAAACTGAAATATCACATGGTCATAAGTATTAAGACCATTTGCTCAGTATTGAGTAGAAACACCTTTTTAGCTAGTACAGCCATGAATGTTCTTGGGAATGATGTAACAAATTTTTCACACCTGGATTTAGGGATCCTCTGCTATTCTTCCTTGTAGATCCTCTCCAGTTCCGTCAGATTGGATGGTGAACGTTGGTGGACGCCATTTTCAGGTCTCTCCAGAGATGCTCAATTGGGTTTAGGTCAGGACTCTGGTTGGGCCGGTCAAGAATGGTCACAGAGTTGTTCTTAAGCCACTTCTTTGTTACTTTAGCGGTGTTTAAAATAACTAGCTATTATATAGCTTTAGCTATTGATTAGAATGGGAGGCGGATGTAAAGCACCTGACAGCGGCCACTATCAGAAAACGGAGCAGCACCGGAACTGAGCATTTCTGGCTGCCTGCTTCCGCCGCCAGGACCGAGAACAGGTGATTGGCAAGGGTGCAGGGAGTCAGACCCCAGCTGAATAGACATTGAAGACCTCTCCTACGGATAGGCTATCAATGTAAAAGTAGTGGACAACTCCTTTAAATTTTTCTTTAATAGGTTTTTGGGTTTTTTTTAACATGCAGAATAAAATTCCAATTACTATTTGTGATCACCTATGAATGTTTTTGCTTGTACCACTAATTTTACCAGCTGAAAGTAAAAATCTTTGCTAAGCAGAGCACCTATGTGTTTATTCGGACGTACTAAGACGTTTCGAGAGAAGACAACCCAGCATGAAACAAAAATGGTTTAGAAGACATCCAACCACTCACATCTCATGTATTATCCTTTAGATACAGTTGTCTGTGGTTATGTTGGCTTCGTTGGGTCAAAGGACAACAGGACCCACTTCACGAGCAGCTTTGAATGTGGACACTGCAAAGAAAACGAAGCTGATATATTGTTGTCATTTTAACCTCAGTGGCTTTAGTCATGAAGTTTTCAAGATTGATGCCACATGTTTCTCCAAAGACATCACCTAGGCGCCATTCAGTTCTTTTGAGCAAATTTTCTAAGAGCCTTTAAGGGGAGAAATAATTATACTTGGCAATGAAAAATAGACGGAGTCCAATTGACTCATCTCTTTGTTGAGTTAAATCATTAAGTCTTTTGAAAGCATATTCCATCCTCTGTTGAATGTTTTTTGCACAATCTACTTCACGCAAGATTATTTTCACATCGGTACAAATTACGTTTGTTTGTTTTTTAAGGGGTATTCCAAAGTAAAATTCCTATCTATCTGTGGTGTAGGGGTGGTCAGGAAAATTGAGACAGCTGACCACAGTGTGATACACTATTTCTGTAACCCCAATACAAATGGGAGGGATGTAGGGGTAGGATTCAATATTTTAACAACAGGTTCCTTGTTTGCATGAGGGATACCACATCCCTTTTCAGACCTAGTCCTATATATCACCTCAAACAACACACAGTGCTACTTATGAGTATTGTCAATTTTGTAGGGGGTCATAAAGTATTTCAGAAGATTTCAAAACCTACACTACACAGCACCTTGAGGAGTCACATTTATCTTCCACCACCAAATACAAAAGGTTTAATGCTGATAATGAAAATACAGATTTAGATTAGATTAACATAGCCACCTTGATCATCTAACAAGTTATGGATTGCAACAGTTGTACAGGATCAGAATCATCAATACCCCATCAAAACCTTTGTCATCAATACAGCATCAGAACTGTTGTCATTACTACATGAATACAGCCTCAGAACCGTCATCATCAGTAAATGAACACACAGCACCAGAGCCACTGCCATCAATTAATGATTTCAACACCAGAAGCACCATCTGTACATGAATACAATATCAGAACCCCCATCAGTACATGAAAACTGCACCGGAACCACCATTGGCCGGTACATGAAAACAACATCAACAACCCCAGTCAGGGCAGACAGCATCAGATCAACCATCGGTAGTTCCATACAGCACCAGAACCAACATTAGTACAAGAATAGAACAACGGAACCACTATCAGAACATGACTGTGGAAATAGAACCATCATCAGTACATGAATACAGCACCAGAACCACCATTAGTACATGAATACAACACCATCAGAACCAATAGAAGAACATAATTACAGTAATCAGTAAATATATACAGCACCAAGCTTAGTACAGTAAATATTTGCAATCTCAGGTCAATCCCCATCATACACATTTGTAGTGCACAAACCTACAACTCCAAATATCACTTACAATGCTAAAAGGAGATGCTAGAAGTTGTTCTTACCAGCCATTATCTGACGACAGACCACAAGTACTGATTAGACATAGTCTAACCCTAAGAAAAGCATATTAGAAGGCAGTACAGTTTTCCTTTTAGTCTAAAAAATTCAGCAGATATCTCCTACTGTATATCTGTTTTTGTAACATTCTGTGACAAAGCTTGCTAAGCCCTGCAATTGGCCATCACTGACCATCTCATAGGCAGTGAATAAGAGTGGCATAGCATATAGAAAAAAAAATCAGAGGAAAATAAAAAAGGACCTATGTCAAGTGGTGAGACCCACAGTCACATGATCTATACGCTATTCCCAATCTAGTGGATAGGTGATCAATTTTACACAGCAATATCCCTTATAAGGTTCCCTATCTCTTTAAGTTTTAGTTTGATTCTACTTTTGGTCAAATACACTCAGAAAAATAGATCTAATAAAAGTGTAGTCTAAACTCTATGTTTAGCAAATTAAAAATATGTAAAAAGGACAATAAAAAGAAAAAAAAAAGGTAAAAGAAAGTCATAGAACAAAAAAAATAAAAATCAAACAATACAATGAAGAAGACACTAAAAGCTTCCCACAACTTCCAAATTAAAGAGAATAAATGCAGGGAATTTGTTACAGGTCCCCAAAGAATTACATTTATGTGAAACAAATGGAAAGAGATTGCCATGGTCATAGAGACAATGACCCCTCGCTTGGTCAAACACTAAAGCCATCACTATAATCACAAGCCAATAGTAAAGTTTACCAGACGGGTCATGTGTACAACTTTTCTATTACTAACAATCGATCTTGTTAACAATACTGGAATAATAGCTTTTGCATTATTCTCTTGTAGTGAAATGTTTCTGTCACTTTTAAAAGACCTGTACTTTTATGCCCCCCTTAAAAAAGGGACATGGGACTGTGTAAAGGCTCCCAAACATATTGCTATTATCCAACTCTGATGATTTGCAGAAGCAATGAGGAGAGGTGACCGAACGCGAGGTCCGGTGTTCACCAAACACAGACTTTACCAAAAGAAAACAAAGTTTGGGTTTGGAGTTCGGGTGCTTTGCGTATGAAAACCACTTGCGCGAGCACCGCTTTGCTCGGGTACACTTTCAGTTTTTGATTGGCTTGCACTGGGGGCCAATTAAATATGTGGTGTGTATATATTATATATATATATATATATATATATATATATATATATATATATATATATATATATATATATAATATATATGCACGCATAATACACGCATAATACACACACACACACACACACACACACACACACACACACACACAGTGCCTTGTGAAAGTATTCGGCCCCGTCGAATTTTTCAACCTTTTCCCACATTTCAGGCTTCAAATAAAAAAAGATACAATTTTAAAATTTTATGGTGAATAATCAACAACGAGTGGGACACAATTGTGAAGGTGAATGATATTTATTGCTTATTTACAATTTTTGTAAAAAATAAATAACTGAAAATTGGGGCGTGCAATATTACTTGGTCCCTTTACTTTCAGTGCAGCAAACTCACTTCAGAAGTTCATTGAGGATCTCTCAATGATCCAATGTTGTCCTAAATGACTGATGATGATAAATATAATCCCCCTGTGTGTAATCAAGTCTCCGTATAAACGCACCTGCTCTGTGATAGTCTCGGTGTTCTGTTTAAAGCGCAGATAGCATCATGAAGACCAAGGAACACAACAGACAGCTCCGTGATACTGTTGTGGAGAAGTTTAAAGCCGGATTTGGTTGCAAAAAGATTTCCAAAATTTTAAACATCCCAAGCAGCACTGTGGAAGCGATCATATTGAAATGGAAGGAATATCATACCACTGTAAATCTACCAAGACCCGGCCGTCCCTCAAAAATTTAATGTCAAACAAGGAGAAGACTGATCAGAGATGCAGCCAAGAGGCCCATGATCACTCTGGATGAACTGCAGAGATCTACAGCTGAGGTGGGAGAGTCTGTCCATAGGACAACAATCGGTCATACACTGCAGAAATCTGGCCTTTATGGAAGAGTGGCAAGAAGAAAGCCATTTCTCAAAGATATCCATAAAAAGTGTTGTTTAAAGTTTGCCACAAGCCACCTGGAGACACCAAACATGTGGAAGAAGGTGCTCTGGTCAGATGTAACCAAAATCGAACTTTTTGCACACAATGCCAAACAATATGTTTGGCGTAAAAGCAACACAGCTCATCACCCTAAACACACCATCCCCACTGTCAAACATGGTGGTGGCAGCATCATGGTTTGGGCCTGCTTTTCTTCAGCAGGGACAGGGAAGATGGTTAAAATTGATGGGAAGATGGATGGAGCCAAATACAGGAGCATTCTTGAAGAAAACCTGTTGGAGTCTGCAAAAGACCTGAGACTGGGAAGGAGATTTGTCTTCCAACAAGACAATGATCCCAAACAAAGCAAAATCTACAATGGAATGGTTCACAAATAAACGTATCCAGGTGTTAGAATGGCCAAGTCAAAGTCCATACCTGAATGCAATCGAGAAATGGCATAAAGTCAAAATAACCAATAAATTCAAGGTGAGACAGGTGGAGTCAGTAATAAAGGAAATATGGCGTGCAACAAATCCAGAAAAGATCTAAAAACCACGTGTGCCACCAATAAACAGTGTAAACAATATCAACTGCATAAAACCGCAACTATATTGTAATCCTCCTATTGTTAAAAGTATTCATATAGCCAAATAGTGTCAGATATCATGCAGGAAAACAATTGATACCAAATAATAAACCCAGGGCTGACTGCTCCCGACACGCGTTTCGCAAGAGAAATGCTTCACCCAAGGGTTCCTTCCATGCCAAGAGGGCAAGAAGTGTTGCTGTACAAGAAAAACTAGGTAAACCATTGATGCATCCCCTTCTTTTTTGGATACAGAGGACCAAAGGATGGGTCCCACCAATCATAAAGTGAGCAGATTAAATCAGAAATCGAAAAAAAAATCCATAACCTTTCTCCAGTGCATATTGTCAGCTTAGAAAGTACAATCTGTGTTTGAATGAGATCTTCCAACCCCAAAAAAAAGTAAACTATAAAATGAAAAGCTTATCTGAAATGGAAAGTAATTATGAGGAAATCCTACTGCTTGCATGCACTTTGTGTACATGACATTTTTCTAGGCAGACTTGTGTATTTAAAGTCATTTCATATATTGACTTAAATAAATAACATTTTGGTGGTTTTTATTACTTTAGATATTTGACTTCTCTAAGTTGTTTTCCTTTGAAGGTCACAGTGACCCAGACCTCTTTATGTTAATAACATCTAAATGAGAGCTCTATAAATTTAACGGTCGTTCCACCGCAGCTAAACCCTACAATGATGAGATGTCCGTTAGATCAGTTTGATGCTCTATAAATTGCAGGAACCACTACCAGTATTATCCGTCAGTCCACACATTAATGGTTATACTGTGCGCTCATCTGCCTGCAGTTTATCAAATTATTCCTATAATTACAGATTAGGTGAACCACCCAGGACTTCCTTATGGCTGTCTCATATTATTGTACTCTCACCAATTGGCTGACGAAGCCCAGGTCCCTATGAACATTTCCTGGTTAATATTAGACTCATTTTTCCTACTTTAATCTATGAAGGGTGATAGAAACCAGCCAGATGTACAAAAAAAAAGCCAATGAAAGTGTTTTTGGTAAATAGTAAGCTATCCGAATGTACAGAGGAAAAGTATACGATACAACACTAAAGGGGCACTTTGCACACTACGACATCACAAGCCGATGCTTGTGATGCCGAGCGCGATAGTCCCCGCCCCTGTCGCAGCTGCGATATCTTGTGATTGCCGCCGTAGCGAATATTATCGCTACGGCAGCTTCACATGCACTCACCTGCCCTGCGACATCGCTCTGGGCGGCGATGCGCCCCCTTCCTAAGGGGGCGGGTCGTGCGGAGTCACAGCGACGTCACACGGCAGGCGGCCAGTAGGAGCGGAGGGGCGGAGATGAGCGGGACATAAACATCCCGCCCAACCTCCGTCCTTCCGCATTGCAGCCGGGGCGCAGGTAAGGTGATGTTCCTCGCTCCTACGGCTTCACACACAGCGATGTGTGCTGCCTGCTGGAACGAGGAACAAAATTGTACCGTCACTGCTGCGAAATTATGGAAATGTCGGACCCTACACCGATCATACGATAATGACGCTTTTGCGCTCGTTAATCGTATGTAAAAGGATTCACATACTGCGATGTCAGGAGCGACGCCGGATGTGCGTCACTTTCGATTTGACCCCACCGACATCGCACCTGCGATGTCGTAGTGTGCAAAGTACCCCTAAGTCTCAAGATGACTTTACAACTGATCTCTGAAGACACAACCAAAAAAACAACTAAGAAAAACAATGAAAAAAAAACAAACAAATACTTTGTTAAGAACTTACATGACTACGAGCAAACGTGAAAAAAAAGCGAAAGACCCTATAGAAACATAACTTGAATAGTGATGAGCGAATAGTTTGGTATTCATGTGCTCGGATACTCTTATTGAGCATTTGATGCTCAGATGGGAGCGACTCGAGTACCTGAGTATAAAAGGAAGTGAATTGGAAACAAACATTTTTTCTGACAAATCTTCCTTGTTCCTAGGCGTCCTTTCTGAAGATTTGTTTCCGGTTGTTCATGCTGTCCTTTGGTCAAACCTCTGACTCAATTGCTCGGTTAACTCACTCTCTCTCCAGGAATTCGCTATCTTCTGCCTTGGTCTCTTCTCACCCTAGAGATACCCATGTCATGCAGCCTTTTCACATAACCAGACCTCAGGTTTATCTCTCTAACACGCTGGGACATATTTGACATTGACAAGAAACTGTCACTGTCCCTGCACTCTAGCCCATCCCACTCTTGGCTAGTCCCAAGCATTAAACTATCTTTCCCTACTATCTGGCACAACATATTTCCAACAGCACGAAACACAGTCCATCTTAAGCAGATATAAACTACTCATAAAACATTAGGGATATTTGGCTTTCAGATGAAATTTGAGTGATCCTAAAACGCACTCTAACCTTTTCAGGTGAACTTAATGGGACCTTTTCTAAACTTTTGACTGCACTTGTCTAACTGTTCAATGTTTCCATAATTTTCACACAACTTGCTGTTCTCTAACAAGAAGCTTAATGACAAAATTTACAACAAGTGTTTGATCCATGAATCACCCAATAAATTTCAGGGTTCAGTTACAATTGGTATTAAACAGACCTCCTCATGATGCTGTTCATATTTTGACTTCATGAGACCAAAACGACACCTAACAATTCATCAGCAGGACCGCGCCATTGCGAGCCTTCACGCAGGATGTTCTCAGACGGAAGTGGCCACTGTGCTTAGAGTGTCACAGCGTATCATCAGCAGGTTGTTCAGAGAAACAGAGACTGGAAGGGGTACTTTGCACACTACGACATCGCAGGTGCGAGGTTGGTGGGGTCAAATCGAAAGTGACGCACATCCAGCGTTGCTCTCGACATCGCAGTATGTGAATCCTTTTACATACGATTAACGAGCGCAAAAGCGTCGTTATCGTATGATCGGTGTAGGGTCCGACATTTCCATGATTTCACAGCAGCGATGGTACGAGGTTGTTCCTCGTTCCAGCAGGCAACACACATCGCTATGTGTGACGCCGTAGGAGCGAGGAACATCACTTTACCTACGTCCCGGCTGCAATGCGGAAGGACGGAGGTGGGCAGGATGTTTACATCCCGCTCATCTCCGCCCCTCCGCTTCTATTGGCCGCCTGCCATGTGACGTCGCTGTGACGCCGCACAACCCGCCCCCTTAGGAAGGAGGCGGGTTGCCGCCCAGAACGACGTCGCAGGGCAGGTGAGTGCATGTGAAGCTGCCGTAGCGATAATATTCGCTACGGCAGCAATCACAAGATATCGCAGCTGCGACGGGGGCGGGGACTATCGCGCTCGGCATCACAAGCATCGGCTTGCGATGTCGTAGTGTGCAAAGTACCCCGAAGAGTCAGAATTTTAAGGTACATTTCAGGGAGGTGAGAGGCATCTAAGTGTCACGTCAGACCATTTGAATCCATTTACATTAGCGTGGTCTGCATGCTTGACAACCTGCATGGGTACTTGAGCACACTACCAGGCACAGGTATCCTCTACGCTGGATGAGAGACCAATGGGTCTCAGTGCTGTTCACTGATAAAAGTCAATCCACCTAAGCAGAAATTATGGCTGCCTGTAATGTTGAAGACCTCAAGGGAAGGGCTATGCATCAATCACTGTTGTCACCAGACGAGCCTTTGGTGGCAGTGGTGTTAGTTTGGGCAGGTGTGTCTAGTAAATACAAAACTATCCAACACATTGTAAAGGTACAGTGACAAGCCTTACTACTGCAATAACATTATTAATCCAGTCATTGCGCCTCTGCATGAACAACACAGGTGTAATTTTAATTTTCATGACCGACAATGCTCCAGCTCATCGAGGTTGCATCATTAGGGAATGGCTGCTGGAGACTGCTGTACCTCAAGTGGAGCGGCTGCACTTTCTCCAGACCTGAATCTCAAAGAAAACCTATGGGTTCAGCTGAGTCACAGTGTAGAGGCTCTTAACTCTGTTCCTCAGAACCTCAATGACCTCAGGGCCACTCTTTAAGAAGAGTGGCATGCCATGCCTCCGCAGAAAATAACTACTTGTGAACAGCAAGAGACGTCGTTGTCAAGGCAACATGACAAGTTATTAAGTCATTGACATATTGGGGGGTATACCTATCACTGTTCTTGGCAAATTTTTTTGAGATGAGAAAATCCCCGTTACATGCATCTACTTAAATGCTGAAATTTCATGATAAAATATCACTGGAGCGTGAACCTTCTACGTTTGATATAATTTCACTGGAAAGGCAAATATCCCTAACTATTTGTGAGCAGTGTATCTCTTTGTTTTTTTCAAGAGGGAACGTGGGCAATATGTCCATGCCCTTACAGCATTTTTTTTACGGCTTTTTCTGGTATGTTCTAGGTGGAATCCACCTGAAAAAGATGTTGTGTGCACCTCTTTATAAAAAAAAAAAAAAAAACACATGGAGTTTTTGTCACTAATTTAATCAATTCCCTTAGTATACTCTCCTAATCAGCATGACATTTTGGAGGACAATCAGGGCCAGATTTCAGATAAAGCCAACCAAGGTCATGGCCTAGGGCGCAGCAGTCAGGGAAGAGTATATAAATAGATGACAACCAATTATTTACAAATTTTTCCAGTATTTTTAAAAGGCCATATCAAATGCTGTTTTTTTTTAAATTTACATCCATATGCATTAAATAAATTGAGCGGTACATTTACATTGCTCAATTATAGAGCTTGCACTGTTTTGCTCACAAGGGGCAGTGCTGCAGTTATTTACTACAGTCTCTTGCAGCGCTGCCCTGACTGAAGATGTCCTGGCTGTTAGACACTGCTGCAAATGCAAATACAGCATTGGCTGTATATGTCTATCTCTGCCCTAGCTTCTAAGCATGACAGAGGAAGTCATAAGGGGTGGAATTATTGACAATGAGTGATGCCAGGGTAGGGAGCACAGAGATATGTACTTTGGCCTAGGGTACAACAATGTGTAAATTGAGCCCTGAAAACAATACCTATGAGAACCTGTCAGATAATATAAGTTGCATGAGCCCTAATATTTGTTTTCCCTACAGTACTAACCTGGAAAGCATAATTCAAAGGAATCAACCACTTAGAATGTGATTTCCAACATAAAAACTAAGATCCCCTCTATTCATGAAATGTCGGGTTCAAACCACACCTCTGCCCCAGTTCCAGGACTTCTGAATGCCTCCAAAATGTTTACATAGTCTACTAAGTTTTTATATAGATACAGTTAGGTCCAGAAATATTTGGACAGTGACACAAGTTTTGTTATTTTAGCTGTTTACAAAAACATGTTCAGAAATACAATTATATATAAAATATGGGCTGAAAGTGCACACTCCCAGCTGCAATATGAGAGTTTTCACATCCAAATCGGAGAAAGGGTTTAGGAATCATAGCTCTGTAATGCATAGCCTCCTCTTTTTAAAGGGACCAAAAGTAATTGGACAAGGGACTCTAAGGGCTGCAATTAACTCTGAAGGCGTCTCCCTCGTTAACCTGTAATCAATGAAGTAGTTAAAAGGTCTGGGGTTGATTACAGGTGTGTGGTTTTGCATTTGGAAGCTGTTGCTGTGACCAGACAACATGCGGTCTAAGGAACTCTCAATTGAGGTGAAGCAGAACATCCTGAGGCTGAAAAAAAAGAAAAAATCCATCAGAGAGATAGCAGACATGCTTGGAGTAGCAAAATCAACAGTCGGGTACATTCTGAGAAAAAAGGAATTGACTGGTGAGCTTGGGAACTCAAAAAGGCCTGGGCGTCCACGGATGACAACAGTGGTGGATGATCGCCGCATACTTTCTTTGGTGAAGAAGAACCCGTTCACAACATTAACTGAAGTCCAGAAAACTCTCAGTGAAGTAGGTGTATCTGTCTCTAAGTCAACAGTAAAGAGAAGACTCCATGAAAGTAAATACAAAGGGTTCACATCTAGATGCAAACCATTAATCAATTCCAAAAATAGACAGGCCAGAGTTAAATTTGCTAAAAACACCTCATGAAGCCAGCTCAGTTCTGGAAAAGTATTCTATGGACAGATGAGACAAAGATCAACCTGTACCAGAATGATGGGAAGAAAAAAGTTTGGAGAAGAAAGGGAACGGCACATGATCCAAGGCACACCACATCCTCTGTAAAACATGGTGGAGGCAACGTGATGGCATGGGCATGCATGGCTTTCAATGGCACTGGGTCACTTGTGTTTATTGATGACATAACAGCAGACAAGAGTAGCCGGATGAATTCTGAAGTGTACCGGGATATACTTTCAGCCCAGATTCAGCCAAATGACGCAAAGTTGATCGGACGGCGCTTCATAGTACAGATGGACAATGACCCCAAGCATACAGCCAAAGCTACCCAGGAGTTCATGAGTGCAAAAAAGTGGAACATTCTGCAATGGCCAAGTCAATCACCAGATCTTAACCCAATTGAGCATGCATTTCACTTGCTTAAATCCAGACTTAAGACGGAAAGACCCACAAACAAGCAAGACCTGAAGGCTGCGGCTGTAAAGGCCTGGCAAAGCATTAAGAAGGAGGAAACCCAGCGTTTGGTGATGTCCATGGGTTCCAGACTTAAGGCAGTGATTGCCTCCAAAGGATTCGCAACAAAATATTGAAAATAAAAATATTTTGTTTGGGTTTGGTTTATTTGTCCAATTACTTTTGACCTCCTAAAATGTGCAGTGTTTGTAAAGAAATGTGTACAATTCCTACAATTTCTATCAGATATTTTTGTTCAAACCTTCAAATTAAACGTTACAATCTGCACTTGAATTCTGTTGTAGAGGTTTCATTTCAAATCCAATGTGGTGGCATGCAGAGCCCAACTCGCGAAAATTGTGTCACTGTCCAAATATTTCTGGACCTAACTGTATATAGACAAGGTGTGAAAAGTCTAAGGGTAAGTTCACACAGTGCGTTTTTCGCGGCGTTTTTCGGGTGCGGTTTTGTTCAGAATGCTGCGGAAGCAAAGTCATGCAGTTAAGTCTATAAGTTTTCATTTTTGCTGTCTGCACACAGCGTTTTTTTTAGCGGTGTTTTTGTGGTGCCCACAAAAACGCAGCATGTCAATTATTTTTGCGTTTTTCACTGGGTTTTCCACCCATTGAGTTCAATGAGATGTTCAAAAACGCAATGAAAAACGCAAATTGCAAATATAGCTGCGTTTTAGTGCATTTCTATGACTAAAAACGCAGCTATAAACGCAAAGGGTGGGTAGTAAAGTGACATGTACAGGAAGAGGATTCCTTCTGTTGGTAAACACAGAAGCGTGAATTCTTCCGGTACCCGCCACCGCTGCTTCCACCACTCGTCCGGCGCCATTTCAGCTCCCGTGTGGCGCCATGTCCGGACGGGAGCTGGAAGCAGCTGCGAAATCAAACGTGAACAGTAGAAAAAAAAAATGTCATACTCACCTGTCTGCAGACTCTCGGTGCCATGTCCGCTCCCAGCTCCTCTTCCCGATACCACCACTTGGGCTGTGTGCAGACTTCCGATAGCTGCAGGACCTGGCGGTGATCACCTGATGCGGTCACCTGATGCGACATCTGATGCGGCACCTGATGCATCAGCTGATCGTAAGTCTCGCGGTGACGCCGGCTTTTTACCGCCCAGCCGGCTTAAACTATCAGCTGATGCCGTGAAGAGACCGCTTCACTGATTAACGGCAGCTCCTGCAGCGATCGGCCAGGAGTCAGCACGGACGTGTGTATATATTTTTTTTTTTGCACTGATCCATCAGCTGATTGTATAAAAGCCATGTATACAATCAGCTGCTGTGTCATGTGATTCAGGCCCTTGAACCTGACACATCATCTGATCGCTTTGCCTTCCAGCAAACCGATCAGATGATATTGGGTCCGGATTGGACGGCCCGGGACCCTTGACCCAGGATTACTGCGGAGATGGGGGGGTTCTTTATCTCAATAAAGATGGAGTCACTAATTGTGTTGTGTTTTATTTCTAATAAAAATATTTTTGTGTGTGTTGTGTTTTTTTTAATCTTTACTAGATCTTCATGGTGGCCATGTCTAATATTGGCGTGACACCATGAATTTCGGGCTTAGGGCCAGCTGATAATATACAGCTAGCCCTAACCCCATCATTACCCAGCGAGCCACCCGTCACCAGGGCAGCTGGAAGAGTTGGATACAGCGCCAGAGGATGGCGCTTCCATGAAAGCGCCATTTTCTGGGGTGGCTGCGGACTGCAATTTTCAGCGGGGGTGCCCAGAAAGCTTGGGCACTCTGAACTGCGGATTCAAATCCCCAGCTGCCTAGTTGTACTTGGTTGGGCTCAAAAATTGGGCAAAGCCCACGTCATTTTTTTTTTTAAAATTATTTAATGAATTAAAAAAAAAAAGGGGGGCTTCCCTATATTTTTGGTTCCCAGCCGGGTACAAATAGGCAGCTGAGGGTTCAGGGCAGCCCGTACCTGCCTACTGTACCTGGCTAGCATACAAAAATATGGCGAAGCCCACGTCATTTTTTTGGGGGGCAAAAAACTCCTGCATACAGTCCTGGATGGAGGATGCTGAGCCTTGCAGTTCTGCAGCTGCTGTCGGCTATCCTGCATACACTATTGGATGGAGCATGCTGAGTCTTGTAGTTCTGCTCCCCCTGCCTCTCCCTCCAGCATACAGTCCTGGATGGAGCATGCTGAGCCTTGTAGTTCTGCAGCTGCTGTCTGCTCTCCTGCATACACTATTGGATGGAGTATGCTGAGCCTTGTAGTTCTGCTCCCCCTGCCTCTCTCTCCAGCATACAGTCCTGGATGGAGCATGCTGAGCCTTGTAGTTCCGCAGCTGTCTGCTCTCCTGCATACACTAGTGGAGAATGAAGAACATATTGAAGAAGGAAATTACATCAGACCTTTTTTCTTTTTTTTTTTTCAACAATCTTTAATGACATTGTTCACTGATAAAAAATGCATAAAAATGCAGTGAGCAAAAACGCAGCAAAAAACGCACCAAAACGCGGTAAAAACGCATGCGTTTTTTGCCATGGGGGCGTTTGAGCGTTTTTGCCGCAAAAAACGCACAAAAACGCAGCGTCAAAAAAACGCAGTATGTGAACTTACCCTAATGGTGTCCAGAGTTGTGTGTTTTGGACTCTTCTTGCTCAACAAAATCAATCACTTTGTTGGAGGCATGTCCAAGTCCTATTTTTACGGGTTTCAGATGAAAGTCTCCAGTAAAGACATGAAGGCAGCTGATCCAGACTAATACTAAAGTATGATCTAACAACAAATTACCACTTTTTGAAAATGACCATGAGTAAAATTAAAAGGACAATAATAAGAATTGCCAAGTATTTTTTACTCCACTAGCATGTGTCACGATTCCTCTGCTCAGAATCTTCTTCAACAGGAAAAACCACAAAAGATCTTGTGGTTTGTCCTGATAAAGAAGATTAATCGTCAAAACGTGTTGACTAATAAAACTGCACTTCAACACATCCTGACGCCTATGTTTGTCATTGAATCTTGGCACAGCAGATTTCAATCTGTTCATCTCCTTTGGTTTCATATATTGCATATAGTCTAGGCCCCCCGTTGCAGAGGCAGCAAAGCATCTTTGAATTTCCACCATATTTGACTGTAGGTACTGTGTTCTTTTCTTTGTAGACCTGATTTTATTTTCAGTAAAAAGTAGAATGATTTGCTTTACCAAAAAGCTCTATCTTCGTCTCACCAATGCACTTTCTCAGATGGATTTTGACTCTCATGTACATTTTAGCTAAATGCAGTCTATCTTTATGTCTCTTTGTCAACTGTGGGGTCCTCCAGGGTCTTCTGCCATAGGATTTCATTTCATGCAAATTTCAATTGATAGTTCACACTGACACTGATGCACCCTGAGCCTGCAGGACAGCTTCAATTTCTTTGGAACATGATTGGGGCTGCTTATCTACCATCTGGACTACCCTGCTTTGCAACCTTTCATCAATTTTTGTCTGTTCAGATCCAGGGAAATTAGCTTTAATGCCATTGGTTGTAAATGCCATTTGTCTGTTCACATCCAGGGATATTAGCTTTAATGCCATTGGTTGTAAATGCTTTAATGCCATTGGTTGATGGTGAGGACTGTGAATAAAGGAACCTCAAGATCTCTGGAGATGGATTTGTATTCTTTAAATTGTTAATATTTTTCAGCAATTTTGGTTATTTAGTCCTCAGACTGTTCTCTTCTCCTCTTTCTATTCTCCGAGCCTTGTATGACACACAGACACACAATGCCAAGATGGAGTCAACTTCTCTCCTTTTTATCTGGTTTCAGGTGCAATTTTCATATTGCCCACACCTGTTACTTCTCACAGTAGAGTTTGAACAAACATCACATGCTTATAACAAAGTCGTTTATCTCCAATTTTGGAAAGATGCCAACAATTTTGCTTGGCCCCATTTGGATACTTTAATGTGAAATGATTTTGATTTTGCCTTTTTTTCCCCTCTTTTTTGTGTTGTTCCAATAAACACAAAGGAAATAAACATTTGTATGACAAAACATGTATAAGTGCAATAAGTTTCTGAAAGAAATAGTTAATTTTTTGGAACAATTTTATGGGTGCCAACACTTTCAGCCATGACGGTATTAAAAAAAAAAAAAAAAGAGGGTTGAGATATTGACAGCTAGTATCAACTTAAGTGATTCTTGATATTAACTGGCACCCCAACATCATGAAAAAATTTTGGTCCCCAAGAAGAGTCCGTTGTCACTGCATTATAAAACGTATCCTAGTAGAACATTTTTTCAGAAATGAAGGATAATTTATAAGTTCACGAAGTAACTAAATTTTGCTTAATCATATCAAATAATGAAAACACTCGGCACCGATGGTCTAAGGTTTGGCACAGAGACTTAAGTTTCTGTTACATTTCTCCAGGATATTTACAGATGTAAAAAGTCATATGTTGTTATTTTATGCATCCAGGCTGCAAAAGTGAAATCTGCGATAAATTAAAATCAACAAACTACATTTCTATAAAGAGCAATAAACAGTAAAAATCAAATATACATAAAGTTACTCACTTAATATATTATTCCTGGAAAGGTCTTAATGTTCTCTTATAAGTTAAATATTGCCTTTTCCTCTAACCAACCATCTCTAATCTTCCCGGAGCTGACAAGTACAGTATACGATTAGACATCCAGAACTCATGTTAAGAGAACACAATAGTGGCAGGATTCATAGCATGATGTGAAGACCATACGTCTGATGTATTTACTTTGCTGTGTTTCTTTGGCAATTTGGAAAAAAAAAAAAGAAATTACAATGATATGAAAAGAATGTATCCATTCGTTATTCAATTTTCATGAAAAAAAAAAGTGCAAAGATTATATGCATTGAATAAGATCAGCAAGATGAGTGCCTCATAAGGACATCTCTATAGTACACACGTGTTGAACATACAGTTAGGTCCAGAAATATTTGGTCAGTGACCGAATCTTCGTGGTTTAGGCTCTGTATGCCGCTAATTGTGATTTAAAATGAAACAACAGACGCAGTTGTGAAACGTTTAGGAATAGCAACCACGTTTCTACAAAGCCTCCTCATTTCAGAAGCTCAAAAGTAATTGGCCAAATTAACTTTTGCATAAATAAAATGTTCCTTTTTAATACTTTGTATCATTTTTCAACAATGAGCGCCTGAAGTCTGGAAGCCATGGACATCCCCAAATCTGGGTTTCCTCCATTGCCGGCCTTTACTACAGCTGACTTCAGTTGCTTGCTTGGGAGTCTGCTTTAAAGTGGTTTTTCCACTAGGGTTCCTCACTTGAGTGGATGTTGTGAATGGGGTTTTCTTCACCATGGAAAGGATTCTGCGATCATCCACTACTGTTGTCTTCCTGGCCTTTTTGAGTTCCCTAGCTCACCAGTGCACTTTTTTTTTTTTTTGCAGAACATAAACTATTGATTTGGCCACTCAGAACGATTGTGCTATTTCCCTGTTTTTTTTAACCTAATGATGATCCATTTTTCCTGCATTAAGAGCTCCTTTGACTGCATGTTGTGGGTTCACAGCAACCAAATGCAAATACCGCACCTACAATCAGCTCCAGACCTTTTACCTGCTTAATGGATGATGGATTGATGAGGAAATAGCCCATGCAGCCCATTACAGTGCTTTCAAATAATTATATAATTACCTTTGCTCCCTTAAAAAAGGGGCAGATATATATTAAAGAGCTGTAATTCCTAAATCCTTACTACATTAGGATGTGAATACCCTCAAATTATAACCGACAGTCTCAACTTTAAGGCAATCTTGATTATATAAGTATCTTGAATATGTTTTGGTAAACAGTTAAAATACCAAAAGACCAAAAATAAGCAAGCTTGCAGTCTTCACTGCTTTGCAATGTAATACAGCAACAGTAATAAACTATCTGCCAATATTATCATTGAAGCTGATAGTTTTTACCCTTAATGTTTTTCAGCAATGTTATGTAAGCATTGTACATTTTTTTCTATAAAGGGATCTCACAAGGACCATAATTGGTTCACAGATAGTAGTCACTTAAAGGGATTCAAAGGCCCCTCACCAACAAATATGGACACCAGTATTGTAAATAGTAGTTTCTGCATAGCAGACTAGATGTTTCAAGGTTTGCGTCTACATATTTATCCATAAGTTGCAGGAAAAAAAAGCTATTGGGTCTTTTTTTGTAAAACTTGGATGGGTCAATTCTTCCCTCTAAAGTGGTGTCTGCAAGCCTTGCAAATTAGGTATGCCACTTTAGGCTGGGTTTCCACACATCAGTTGTGTTTAGCCGGATATTTTATGCCAGAGCCAGACACAAGATGACTAGACGTACACTTTATACCCAGCAGTTTTGTACCCATAACCGGATCATAAAGTCCCACATGTAACATTTTTGTTCCTGCTCTAGTACCAGTCCATGGCATAAACTGATGGATTGAATTCCTAGGCACAATTCTATAGAAATTTAAGGAGCTAACTTTACAGATGGGATCTATTCAGCTTTTTGCTACCATGTCAGAGGGAATACAACAGATGGCTGCTTCTTGTGGTCCACAGGCACGTAGATCTGGTAACAATCGCAGCCGCCGGTGCAGGGACTGCTGCTGTCTTTGCTTCATGTCAGCCAACGCGGAGCTCGCTCTGTACACGTCCAAAAAGGCAGCGTGCTAGCCAATCAAACGCAAGCGGCTCATACGTATGACGTCAAAGCATTGGCCAATCAGAGCCAAGTGGCTTATGAGTATGACGTCTGCTGCTGAAGCACTGACAGCGGCAGCCCTGCATCGGCTGCAATCGTTACCCGGGTCCACATGCCTGCGTACTGCAAGTGTGACGCCCTGGGCAAGTCAGGGGTCACAGGTCACAACACCACCACACCCCACACTCCAGGTAGGCACATCACAGCTAAACTACAAATCCTTGTTGCCTTCCTCCAGAGGCTGATGATTCACACCAGGGGGTGGGCCAGGTGGTTGGCTCCGCCCACCAAGGAGATCACAGTTCTGGAGGCGGGAGAAACCAGGCAGAGTAGCCTGGGGAGGGCAAGAGTGAAGAGGAGATTAGCTCAGGGGGAGCTTGAGTGAGGAGCTAAGTGAAGGAGTAAACAAGTAGTGAAAGTAGAAAAGTGGAAAAGGAGGAAAGCAAGTGAGGTGACAAGAAGGAAGGAAAGCCTGAAGGTCCAGCTTTGTGTAGGGCCAGAACAGCAAGGTCAGCGACGGTGGTGACCGTCTGGAGTGGGACCGTTTGGAAGTTCCTGGAAGGACCCCGTTGGCTGTGTGCCCGGTGGTCTAGAGCAGTGTTCCGAAGGACAGTCAGCACCAGGGCAGGGGCCTCTCGGACCCCGGCAAGGCTAGGAGTCGCCAAATTTGCTGAATCCGTCAGTGAAGGGGACGTAGATCCCCCAACAACCAAGTCCCGATTGAAGGCAACAGCTCAACCTGAAGCAGAGAGACACCGCCACCGCCAAGGCACCAGTTTCTCAGGGCCAGCGCCTGCGGGCAAAGTGTAGAGCTCCTCCGGCCCAGATTGTAGTCGGGGAGCGGGTAACCGGAGGGAATCCACCGCTACCACAAGTCAACCATAAGTGCAAGGAAGAGGGACATCACCGTCAACTACCGGGAGTGCAGGTGCAGCCGTCTGTGGGACCGTCCTACCAGCCGTTTGGTTTACCGTACAAACTGTGTCCGTGTCTCAGGCTGAGTGAGTACCACAGTGCCGCAAGGCACAGCGCTGCCCCCGCGTCCCTGCGCCCACCAGGCCCCGCACCTCACAACCCATCACCGGGCCCCGGGATCACCAACCCCTACCCACGGAGGGGCAACACAACACCTGGCTGCTCCCCATCACCATCCCTAGGATCCCCATCCAGAGCAGCGGTGGTGCAATCACCACAACCGTGGGTGGCGTCACGAACTATAACAATCCCCACACCCAACAAACCCCTTTCACTCACGGGCGAGGAGTGCCGCTCGAGAAACCCCTGGGATCCGGCCTACGGCTCGAGCCACCACTGAGCAGCGGCCGCCGGACCCGAGCAGAAGGGGGGCGAGCGCGGTGTGCTGACACCCTCCTCCCCGCCCGCGACACAAGAATCATGGAAAAGGCCGTCGAGGTGTGTGTGTGTGTGTGTGTGTGTGTGTGTAAGTAATGGCACGATAGGGGACTAGGATGGGACATTGCTACAAGTTGTAGAACGAATTGTCTGAGTTTCAATTATTTCCTATGGGAAAATTTGCCTTGCTATAAGAGTAACTTGGATTACAAGCACACTCACAGGACGAATTCTGCTCGTAATCCAAGGTTCCACTGTATGGCCAAAAAAACCCTTACATGGAATCTAAAAGTTGCCCGTTTTGGACTCTGAAGTTGATAGGATTTGGCCATGACCAACAGGCTATTTTTATATGTGCAGATGAAACCCCTGATAGTCACAAACATGTGGCCAACAATGATGTGAACCAGATCTTACGATATTTTGACTAATCACATCTCCTTTCCCAAAACACTGGAATCACCGTCTGCATAGAAGAACTGGTGAATAATGAAGGCAAGTCAAAGTTTTACTGAGAATCTGCCCATTGGAAAAGGGAAACAGATTCAGGAAACAGAGAATTAAAACCTAGTTTCTAATTATGAGTAGGTGTAGATCAAGACGAACCCAAATGCTGCCAAACTGCTTCTTTGTACACGTGGGTAAGAGAGGGAATGAATAGAGACCACCATTCTAGAGCCACGTCTGTAGCTACTGGTTGTCAGTTACATGTATAAATTCTTTTTTTTTGTGTTGGAAGGGATTTAGGTGAACAAATATCTAAATATCAGAATATACCAATGACACACTTGAGAATGGGCAACAAATCTGAGCTGAAAGTGGAGAGAAGGGCCGTTATTTTTCCACAGTTGACGTAACTTCCAAAAATCCATGGAAAATGTATTGGTCAGCCTCACACAACATTCCACAAAACATTTTCCATGGATTTTCCAATTTGCAAGATTGTATATCTATATGTCTTAAGTGCTGTAAATAACATTCTGTGACGGATTGACCTGGAGACAAACTAGTTGAGGCACCAGTCTGCCGTCTTCATTTATTGTGTCACTACCTATAAGCTCTTGTCTGTAGGACAGTAGAAGTGCTATCCCATCTGGAATTGCAGAGCATTATTGCTTCGTGCTGCTTGGGGTCTGCTGTAGATACTATTTGCTTAAATGTCTGAGAATCTGCCATGTTGATAAATTCCAGTAGCAGCTGCTGGAATCCATCAACACATGAAGATATCAGATGCTCTGGCCAGCAGAAGTCCTCATGACAGGCCGTCCCCACAGAGAGGCCATAAAACAAAATATAAAAAGAAAGCATGAGTAATCACCAGCTCATAGCAATAACATGAAAAATGTATGGCAGATCTTAGCAGTCAGGTCAGAGTTGTAGCAAGAAATGAGTTATCCACCGATAAATAAAAAACTCTTCATGTGTGAGGAATCTTCATAAAAGTTCAGGATTATATAGAAATTGTTTCTAGATTACGCAAAATCCAGCTGGTATGTCTACAAAATATTGGAGAAAAGGCATGTGTATAGCAAGCGGTCGCAAGTGCGCAAATCCTGACCTTGGATAGTGATGTTCAATCTGTTCTACAAGAAGTTGGATGGTGTGCAATGGTCTTAAGATCTCTAGACTGTTACATTAGCTCTTCAAGGGAATGTCCATTTATGTTATTAAAAGATTAAAAAAAAAAAAAAAAAAAAAAAAAAAAAAAAGAAAAATCACCAAATCCTCATGATAAACTTAGATAACCTGCGGATGTCACCAGTGGACTGCACATAAAAGCCAAAGCTTGCTTTACACGCTGCGACGTCGCTAGCGATCGCACCCGCCCCTGTCGTTTGTGCGTCACGGGCAAATCGCTGTCCGTGGCGGACAAAATCGGAGGTACGCGTCACACATACCTACCTGCCTAACGACGTCGCTGTGGCCGGCGAACAACCTCTTTTCTAAGGGGAGCGGTTTGTGCGGCGTCACAGCGACGCCACACAGCAGGCAACCAATAGAAACGGAGGGGCGGAGAGCAGCTGCATGAAGGTCAGTCCCACCTCGTTGCCGGAGGGCGCAGGTACGCTGTTGTTCGTTGTTCCCGGGGGGGGGGGGGGGGGGGCACATGTAGCGGTATGCGCTGCCTCAGGAACGACAAACAACCTGCATCCCAGAAGATAAACAATATTTTGAAAATGAACGATGAGTCAACGATCAACGATGTGGTGAGTATTTTGGCCGGATGTGTCACAAATTCCGTGACCTCAGCAACATCTCGTTAGCGATGTCGTTGCGTGTAAAGCGGCCTTTACTCTTACACATTAGACATAAGAATAATAAATAAATAAATAAAAAATGGCTTTGTTGGGGTTTGGAGCTCTGAATTCAGAATAGAACTTTGTACTTATACGGGTTGTCAATTAAAAACAAGTTCTCAACCATAGGTGACAACGGGCAGATCAATGTGGGTAGTGCAGGGACCCGACCAGATCATCAAAAATAGGAATTTATATCCTATTGGAATGTATATAATCAACCAGCCACTCCATTAATCCCATATGGGGCTGCCTAGTGCTACACTTGGTTTTTGCAGCAGCCTCATACAGAACTAATTGAGCAGCAGTTGGGTGTCTGACCTGCCACTACATTTTGTGATAAAACAGAGATGGAACGGATTTATTTTTTTATAGTCACCATTTTGCCGATTGGTTCATGTCCCAGTGGACAGACACCCACATATCACTAAGATATCCTATGGCTAGGTAATAAATAGCGATAAGTGAGTGTGCTTGGCACTGTTCGTTGTCACAGGTGACGAAAGTTTCGTCCGTGAAACAAAGGCTAGCTTCACTGCATGATGTGCAGGCACTGAATGGCTCTCACTGGGGTTAAAGCAACGTTTTCAGATGTAGTGTGTCAAAAACCAAACTAACCCCGTCCTCCTTACCCCTCGCCCCCACAAATGCACTCTTTATGGCCCGATATATGTAGTTGGAGAGACAAACTGCCAACCTTTGACTTCCATTATCCCCGTTACTCGAGTTGAACACTTTCGAAGTGTCTCACCTGCATTTTACTGCTCGCCCATGTCTAGTGAACTTGTTTTCAAAACTAAACCTTTAAAACTAACAATGAGAAAAACTGCTTATTCATTTTTTTTTGTTTCCATTGCATTTGTAAATACAACATGCTGTAAGGATAGTTTTTTTTCCAATCAAGAAAAAATATAAAGTAAAAAAAAAGTCATAAAACGTGCTTATAGGAAATGTGTAACATTCATAGCATTACAAGCTCCTCCCACCCAATTAAAACAAAATAAAAAAAAATAAAAAAAAAAATTAGTAAAAGAACTGAGTTTGAAGAAAAGCTAATACTACTTCTTTTCTTCAATTGTCTGTTGGCCTACAGGCCTGTTTGGAAATAAAAGAACAAGTATCTTATGCCTGGGATTACATGACGAGACAGAAGGATTTGCACAAGCCTCGCACACAAAAGATATGGCGTTACTTCTCCAAGATGTTTGGAACAACCTCCCTGCAAGTGGATTGAGAAGAAGTGATGAAGGCAGAGGGCGAACACACACCAAATATTGATTTGGTTTAGATTCCTCTTTTGTTCATTCACTTTGCATTTTGTTAATAATAGTTTCATTTTTTTTATGAATTAACACCTCTATTTATGAAAGCATTCTTATTTTGCAGCATTTTTTGACACCTGCCTAAAACCTTTGCACGGTACTATATTTATCTACATTCAAACACTTATGTATCCAGTCAGTGAACTTAGATATATCTCATTTCTCAAACAGAATATCAAGTTTCAGAGTATTGAAAATTCACTTGAACAAAATATCTAAGAGCTTAGAAGGATGATTATGAATATAATGAGCACCTGCAGAGGAAAGGATCGCTGAAACGTGCGTCGGGGCATGGCGGCACACCTGGATTATTTTGACCACATAGAAGGTATAATTCCCTTTATAGATTAGCAAATTTTAACACTTTATATTTTTCGATATTAAACGCATTTATACCATATCTTATTCATATATACCGTACCATATCACTTTGATATTTAATTATGCACGGTGCACTTTGTTATATATGATAAATATATATAATAGTGGTCATTGCATTAAGCACTTTATTTTCTGGTAAACCGCTTCTATAATTTATGGGACTTTCTCCTGCCTGGTATTTCTGTGAATTTGTAATAAATATTTATTTTAATAATTGAATAAAAATATTAATTTTAATATCAATTTCATCATCATTTCCTTTATTTATTGCATCCCTATGGATTCTTATTTAAAGTTTTTTGATATATATTGACATTTAATGGTGATTTTATACGGAATTTTTGATCATTATATTCAAACACTTATGTATCCAGTCAGTGCACTTAGATACATCTCACTCCTCAAACAGAATATCAAGTTTCATAGTATTGAAAATTCACTTGAACAAAATATCTAGAGCATAGAAGGATGATTATGAATATAAGAGCAGGAGACAGCAGAGCCGAAGAAAGCAGTGCTGGACACAGGTGAATATAGAAAATCTTTTTATTTCAAAGACCCGTGTTTTCTCCGGTACGTGTCACACTGCTGTCACACGGATCACATCAGTGTGCGATCTGTGTGACACCCGTGCTGCCAGAGAAAAACCGGACATGTCTCCGTGTGTGTGAGCGGGACCACAAAGTCCGTGTGAAAAGACGACCATGTGAATAACTCCAGAGAATAACATGGGTACGTGTGGCATCAGTGTTAAAAACTGATGTCACACGTTGATGAAACACGGACGTCTGAAAGAGGCCTAAGGCTGTAAGTTTAGGCTGACAGACCCATGGTCAGTCTTGACATCGCGGTCCACATACAGACCAATCTTTGCACCTGACTGAAATCTGCCTAGTAAATGAGCTTTAGGCCAGGGTTACACTTGCGTGTGACTCGTGCGAGTATCGGATCGCACTGCCTGGACCGGCTGGCTTCTCTTCTGCCAGGAGCGGCTCCGCTGTATGTATTTCTATGATGCTGACCCGCTCCTGTCAGGAGAGCCGCTGCCAGTCCGGGCAGAGCGATCCAATACTCACACGAGTCACACGCAAGTGTGACCTCGGCCATAAATAGTTGATTCACTACAATGTATAGTGGTCACATTGATTTAAAGGGAACCTGTTACTAGTTTTTTGCCCTGTAAGCTTTGGCCACCACCACTGGGCTTTTATATACAGCATAACTCTTGTCTGACTACTCTCCACAGTCTACCCCTCCCACCTGGTCAACTAGTGGACTGGATTGGCTCCACGTTTAGGCGGCCATCCATTGGTCTAAACCTAGCTGGGTATCATTGTATGGGGGAATGTTGGGGGAAAACTGTGATTACCTGGGTTTTTGTTGTTACCGGCAGTGGGGTTCTAGGTCCCTAAGGGGGTAGGCCCTGCATCCTGGTGGGGATGCAGAACCTTGTAGCACCCTGATGGTTACAGGGGCACTACACATGGAGTTGTAGAAATTTCTACACTTAGGCTATGTGCGCATGCTGCGTTTTTTACCGCGTTTTTGCGGTGCATTTTTGGGCGTAACACTGCATGACTTTGCTTCCCTAGCAAAGCCTATGAGATTTCATTTTTGTTGTCTGCACAGTGCAGTTTTATTTGGCTGCGTTTTTGAGCTAAAAAAATAAAAAAAAAAATGAACATGTCAATTCTTTTCTGCATTTGGAAAAATGCAGCAAAACGCAGTGAACAAAAATGCAGCAAATCACAGTCAAAAACGCAGGTCAAAAAAACCGCAGCGTGCGCACATAGCATAAAGCTGCATTTCCTGGCAGAAAAAAAACATGCATTTTGCCATTTTTTTTTTTGCATGCATTTTTCATGCATTTGAGGTGGAAAACTGCTAAAAGAATTGGTATGCTGCAGTTTATTTTCTGCATCAATTAAAAATAGCCAACAGGTGCACAAAACGTCAGGATTCTCATTGACTTTGCTGGCATAAGGATAGGCATGCACTTTTGTGACAAAATTGTACCCAAAAACACATAAAAATGCAGTGTGTGAACACCGCCTTACAGTATCAATACAAGGGATGAGTTGAGAATTACAGGGATTCGCCCCCCCCCCCCACCCCCAACAGAAAAAGAAAAAAAAAAAATGAACCTCCTCTATCTGTAGGGTAGGCGGACGTCTTGACCACTGGAATTTCCAATAATCTTGAGAACAGGGTTCTAGAAGGCTTGAATGGGACGGAGGGGCGCATGCTAGATCTCCACTCCATTCATTGTCTATGGGACTTCTGTACTCAGCTATTTTTGGCAGTCAAATAAACAATGGAGCAGAAGTTGAGTATTGCCACCCTCACGCCATTGAAAATGGGTCTCACGAACACTGGGGAACGAAATGAACACCCCCCCAGCAATCCTTAACTTTTTTGTGAGCAGAATAAACCTTCAGGTCAAATTCAGAGTGCCGTATTTCATAGTCCATACATGCACTGGAATGTGCAGACAGATCACAGGTCTCCCGACTCATAGTCCATCTATGGAGTGATCAAAGATCACGCAACCCGAAGTTATACCCCCAGTCAGGAGATCATGGTCAGTCTGTCCATTTTGGTCTGAAACTATCCAAAATCTCATCCACATGAGAAGTTTTTTTCTTTATGCAGAAATCTGATGGAAATTGGCTTTTATGATATTTTTCTTATATATCTGCATCATGACAGTTTCTGTTGCAAAAACCAAGGCTAAAACGAGAGAAAACCACTGAGAGAATTGATATGCTGTTTCTTTAAAAAAAATGCTGCAAAAACCAAGGTAGTTTGACATAAAACAAAACAAGTGTGTGTGGGGTAGATTTCGGAAATCCCATAGGTTTTGCTGGTACTGCAAAACAAGTGTTTTATTAGCATGGATCTGCAGAAAAACAATGAAAAAAAATGCAAAAAAAAAAAAGGTGCAAAAATGCCTTGTGTGAACAAGGCCTAAATTCACAGAATAACTGCTGGCCAGGCTTTATTTTATAGTATGTTTTTGGTGCGTTTCTGCAACATAAAAATGCATGGATTTTAGATGCAGAAATTCAGCGCCTAAGGCTAGGGCCCCACTTTGCGTTTTTAACATGCGTTTCTGCAGCGTTTTGAGCTGCAGCATTTTATGGCCAAATGGCTTGCGTTTTGTTTTTCCATGTTATCCTATTGAAATTGTGAAATTTCTGACCCCACTTTGCGTTTTAAAACGCTGCGTTTAATTTGCATATTTTGTGGCAAAAACCATGCGTTCAAAGAAGCAGCATGTCAGTTGTTTTTGCCATTTTGGGTGCGTTTTGCTAACATTGAAGTCTATGACAAATGGCAAAAACCAAGATTCCAGCAAATTCCTGCATTTTACCTGCTTTTCCAGTCCAGAAAACATGCGTTTTGGACTTCAAAAACGCATGCTTTTTGGACATCAAAATAATGATTTCATATGTCCCTACACACACACACACACACACACACACACACACACACAGTCCGACAATTAAAAGTAAGATTTTTAATAAATTATTGCAATTTTTGCAATAAATATCATATTACCACTATAATTTCATTAAATTAATCTATTTTCATTATTATTCACAAAAATATAGATTTGGCTATTTTCTTCCAATTTTTTCATTGAGTTTGAAAAAAAAGCGCTGAAAACGCATCAAAAACGCGGTAAATACGCATGCGTTTTCAGTGCTAAATTTCAGAAAAAGGCAACTTTGGTCAAATCAATTAAGCCCAAAACGTGCGTTTAGAACTGCAAGTAGGAGAACGCAAAGTGGGGCCCTAGCCTAAAATCCAAATATACACTGTGTGAACTTGGCCTTATAGACCTAAAAATCATATTAATTCCAATAACATTTAATAAGTGTCTCCAGTTACAAGGAATATACTACAGGGGGAAGTATGCTGAACCCCCAGTTATTATACTCATAATACATTATACTCACCGTTTGTCTCTTGTATGGAGGTTGTAATTCACCACAGCTCAGCACTGGAGGTCAGTTGCTGAAGGCACTTCCATCTTGCTGTGGCTTCAGGTGTTTGTCTTGAGGAAATCAGCATTGTTCCCTTCCAGGCTTACTAGGCCTCATGTGCCCACACTAGGAGTACAGGCAGAGCAGGGAGCTGTCGCCTATAACAACCAATCAGATTCTTTCTTTCATTTCTTCAGTGTAGCTTACAAAATATAAGCAGTGATCTGATTGGTTGCTATAAGCAACTTCTATATGGCTTCTATATGGCTGTACTGGTTTTATGTACATTCTGTAAATTATCAAAACAGATAAAGGCCACGTTCACATGGTCAGTTTTTGTTATGTTTTTTACCTCAGTATTTGTAGCCAAAACCAGGAGTGGAACAATCAGAGGAAAAGTATAATAGAAACACGGCACCACTTGTGCATTTATCAGCCACTCATGGTTTTGGCAACAAATACTGAGGTAAAAAAGCTCCAAATACTCAACTTGTGACCGTGGCCTAAGGCTTCTGCCACATTCACGTGAAATTCACGCACGTGCCGAGAGACACGTATTTTCCCTGTGTGTTGCGTGCAGGTAAGTACGTGTCTCTGGTACGTGCGTGACACGTGTGTTCTACGTGTGCTATCCGTGATAGCACACGTAGAACCGGTAATTATTATACTCACCTGGTCCTTCCTGATGTCCGTGGTGCTGATCCTCGGTCTCCAGCCCTCCAGTCTCCCCGCTGCTGCTGCTGCCAGGCAGTGAAGTGAATATTAAATGAGAATAATGAGCGGCGGTCGGCAGCAAGAGGCAGCAGCGGCAGAGACAGGAGGGCTGGAGAAGGTGAGTTAATGTTTTTGTTTTTTTTCACTGACATGTTTGTTTTCTCCGGCGCGTGTCACACGGGACCGCATCCACACTACACCCGTGTGGTACGGGTGCGGGCCGCGTGACACCCGTGCTGCGGGAGAAAACACTGACATGTCAGCGCTTTGAAAAACGCACACACGTACAAACGCACACGGACACACGTTCCGTGTGGTTTTACGTGTGTGTGCCTGCTACCATAGGGTAGCATTGGTTAAGTTGTCTCCGTGCTGCCGGTACGTGTAAAAAATGACAAACACGTGCCGGCAGCACGGATGTGTGGCGCTAGCCTAAGGCTGTGTGCGCACTTTGCTTTTCCACTGCTTTTTCAACTGCAGCGTTTTCATGCCAAAATGCTTGCGTTATGCTTTTCAAGCAAAGTCAATGGAACATTGAGCTTTCTTGTGCGCACTTTGCTTTTCAAAACGCTGCGTTTAATTTGCATAAATTTGGGCAAAAACTCAGCGTTTAAAGAAGCAACATGTCAATTGTTTTTGCCATTTTGGCTACGTTTCCCATCCATTCAATTTAATACAAAACTGCAGCGTTTCTAAAAGCACCGGCAAAGCACTAAAAACTCATGAAAACCGCAAGGTGCGCATAGGCTACTTTCTTTGCGTTTTACATGCATTTTTAAAGCCAAAAGCATTGTCCTTTCTGCCAGAGGATGCTTTTGAACTGCAACTACCTCGACGCAAAATGCGCACATAGCCTAAGATGTCAGAGATCACAGTATTGCAACATAATGAAAGTGAATGTAGTCGATACCACAGCACACACTAGTCTCTATATGTCCTGATTAGCCATGTCTCTTATGTCATGGGCAGCAGAGGGCATTGCAGCTAAGGCTAGTGTGGCGCCCTGGACAAGCCAGGGGCCACAGATAACAACACACACTCCCACCCCCAGCAGTTCACAGAAGACATCCCCAAAGTGACCTGCTTTCTTCCTCGGGCTCAGACAGACACACCAGGTGGGCGGAGTCAGGAGATGGAGACGCCCACCCAGGAGTTTGGCTGGCCTGAGGCAGGAAACAAGCCCAGTCAAGTTCAGGCAGAGGAAGAGAGAGGAGGTCTGCAGAGAGGCAGACATAGCCAAGGGCCTAGGTTGGAGCCTAGGGCCCTCGTACAGAAAGTCAGGCAGACAGTAGTGGCCGTCTGCAGGGAGCCGGGAAGACAGTTGGTGGAACCGTAGGTAGCCGGGGCTGGGCGGTGGCCCACCGATACTGAACCGGGGAGCCAGCTGGAAACCGGAACGCAGGAGGAGTGTGCACAGAGGTGAAAGAAAGGACTTACACCATCAAACTGGGTCAGGGGAGAAACAACAACCGCAACCGTCTGTGGGACCTGTCCATCCAGCCGTGTGTTTTACTGAGAACTGTGTCATTGTCGCGGGCGGGGAGGAGGGTGTCAGCACACTACGCTCACCCCTTCTGCTCGGGTCCGGCGGCTGCTGCTCAGTGGTGGCTCGAGCGGTGGGCCGGATCCCGGGGGTTTCTCGAGCGGCACTCCTCGCCCGTGAGTGAAAGGGGTTTGTTGGGTGTGGGAATTGTTTATTGTCCGTGACGCCACCCACGGTTGTGGTGATTTCACCACCGCTGCTCAATATGGGGATCCCGGGGATGGTGGTGCGGAGCAGCCAGGTGTTGTGTTGCCCCTCCGTGGGTAGGGGTTGGTGATCCCGGGGCCCGGTGATGGCTTGGGAGGTGCAGGGCCTGGTGGGCGCAGGGACGCGGGGGCAGCGCTGTGCCTTGCGGCACTGTGGTACTCACTCAGCCTGAGACGTTGACACAGTTTTTACGGTAAACCAAACGGCTGGTAAAACGGTCCCACGGACGGCTGCACTTGCTCTCCCAGTAGGTGACGGTGATGTCCCTCTTCCTAGCACCTTTGTGTACTTGTTGGTTGCGATGGGTCCCCACCGGTAACCCGCTCCCCGGCTTCAAGCTGGACCGGAGGAGCTCTACTCTTTGCCCGCAGGCGCTGGCCCTGAGAAACTGGTGCCTTGGTGGTGGCGGTGTCTCTCCTAAACTGGCTGGGCTGTTGCCTTCAATCGGGACTTGGTTGTTGGGGGATCTACGTCCCCTTCACTGACGGATTTGGCAAATTCTGGCGACTCCAAGCCTTGCCGGGGTCCGAGAGGCCCCTGCCCTGGTGCTGACTGTCCTTCGGAACACTGCTCCAGACCGCCGGGCACACAGCCTCCGTGGTCCTTCCAGGAACTTCCAAACGGTCCCCCTCCAGACAGTCACCGCCGTTGCTGACCTTGCTGACCTGTCCTGCACACAGCTGGACTACTTCAGGCTTTCTCTCTGTCACCACTCTTGCTTTCCTCCTTTACCACTTTACTTCTACTTTCACTTCCTTAGCTCATCTTAGCTGTTTACTCCTTCACTCCCCTAGCTTATCTGCCTGGTTCTTCCCGCCTCCAGAGCTGTGAACTCCTCGGTGGGCGGAGCCAACCGCCTGGCCCACCCCCTGGTGTGAATCATCAGCCTCTGGAGGAAGGCAACAAGGATTTTTGGTTAGCTTCGGTGTTCCTAACTGGGATGTAGGGTGTGGTGGTGTGTGACCTGTGTCCCCTGGCTTGCCCAGGGCGACACATTCCCCCTTAGCAAAATGCAGACCGTCCGCGGGCTGCCGTCCAACACCGGTTTTATTTTTCTGTAAAAGATAACATGGTAAAATAATAACATATGTACATTTTTAATAACTCTTCCCTTAACGGGAGGCACATTTCTTTAACGTTGCATAACGGTTTACGGTTACGGTTTCCGCTCTCTCCCACCCAAGCAACCTGGCCCTGATGCTGCCCCTAAAGCCCAGGCAGCACCCCTTGACCCACAGTCCAGCACACGGTACCCGAGCGGGATCTGTCCTTCCCTCCAGAGGGTAGCCACCGGTTCCTTTGGTGGCTGGGCCCCAGCCTGCTCTGCTCAGGGCCCTCCCTCCAACCTGCCTCTCCGGAGGCGGCATTGCAGAAAACGGTAACTGTAAACAACTATTTACAAGCCACTTAACGTTTGTGGTTGCCCTGCAAGTTCACGGGCTTGTCCGTGGATAGTTCCCATGCAATTCTTTTAAACGGTCCCTACGGGGACAACGGTGTCGGCTCCAGCCGGTTGCAAATCACAAAGAAATCAGGTAATGTACTCGGTATCATCATTTTCTTATCATTCTTTCAAACTTTTCAAACTTTTAAACAAACAAAGTGGTGGTCCCAACGGGGACTGGACAACGGTGCTCCGCTGCCCTACTCCAGGCCTTCAGGCTCAGGTGCTCCTTCCCAGGGAGGGGGCTCGGCGCTCACTCGGGACTCTTGACTGCCCCTTAACTTAGCGTCCAGCGCGAACCACCCCCGCTCCCCACAGTGCCGGGTGTACTGAACGATATCTCCCGGCATCAGATTGCGGCCGGGATGCTCCTCAGGCAGGTGGGCATTCACATCCCGCCGGGCTACAAACACTTCGGCCTCCAGGCCCGGCTCGTAGATGAACCCGTAGCCCCGGCGGACATCAAACCGCCTCACCTGCCCCTCGTACAACGGACCCCGGACACGGAACGTGGCCTGGCGGAGATTCTCCTTCTCTCGGATAGCTCGGGCCACCAGCTCGGCCTTCTTCCGTTCCCTCTCAGCGATCTCCAGGCCCAGCGGTACCGGCTCCCTATCCCAGTACGGCGCAGCTGCCAGCGCCGGCGCACGGGTCGGGCCCCGCGGGACATCCTGGACGTTGCCCACTGTCAGGAATCTGGGCGGCATGTCCCGCGGTGTCTTGGCCTTGGGCGCTGCCTTGCAGCAACAACCCGGCGCTACCTCAGCCGAGGTGTGGGGGATGGGCATAGGGGCTTTCCGCTGCTGGGCCTTCGGCTCGGAGCGGGTCATTGGCTCCGGCTTGGGGAACTTCTCATGGGATACCTCCGGTTCAACCTTCGGAATCTTCCACGGCAACACCTCCGGTTTACTACGGGCTCCGGCTACAGGTTGGCCCGCCTGGGCGGGGACGCTGGGTACTACTACCGGTTGCGGTGGTAGCAGGCCTAGTGGCGGGGTCACGGCCTCCGGGATGGGTGGCGAGGGAGGTAACGGGGGGAGAGGGCTTGGACCGGGCCCCACAGCCGCGATGACCGGCCCTTCAAGGGCATTGGGACGTGGGTCACTCACCCTCCCTTTCTCCGCCTCCTCCTCGCGTCTCCGCACGGTGGCTATAACGTCCGCCATGTCGGCCTCCCACTCCTCCATGAGGAGCTGCATCTTCACCTGCAGCCGTTGGTAGAACTGCGCGGTCCGGATTTCCACCCACGCCGCGGTTCCAGGCGCGGGGGCTACGGTGTCGCGGGACGGCATCCACATGATGGCTTCTTCTTTACTTCCAGGAACGGTATGTTTGCAGAGTCCTGGCGTCCCTGCTTTTATAGCTGCAGCTACATGCGTCCAGCCGCCATCGCGTCCCCCTTAGCTCTTTTCGGCCCCTCCTCTCTCGGGGCGGGGTCTTGGCCTTCGCGCCTCTACTACTCGAGAAGACGCTCGAGCGGGAACTTTTCGCGCCAAAGATGGCGGCTTTTGAAATTTTTCTGCCGGATACCTCCGGCGGTAACAAGGCGCACCTCTACCAGACGGCAGAGCGGTAAGATCCTGTTCGTGACGCCAAGTTGTCGCGGGCGGGGAGGAGGGTGTCAGCACACTACGCTCACCCCTTCTGCTCGGGTCCGGCGGCTGCTGCTCAGTGGTGGCTCGAGCGGTGGGCCGGATCCCGGGGGTTTCTCGAGCGGCACTCCTCGCCCGTGAGTGAAAGGGGTTTGTTGGGTGTGGGAATTGTTTATTGTCCGTGACGCCACCCACGGTTGTGGTGATTTCACCACCGCTGCTCAATATGGGGATCCCGGGGATGGTGGTGCGGAGCAGCCAGGTGTTGTGTTGCCCCTCCGTGGGTAGGGGTTGGTGATCCCGGGGCCCGGTGATGGCTTGGGAGGTGCAGGGCCTGGTGGGCGCAGGGACGCGGGGGCAGCGCTGTGCCTTGCGGCACTGTGGTACTCACTCAGCCTGAGACGTTGACACAGTTTTTACGGTAAACCAAACGGCTGGTAAAACGGTCCCACGGACGGCTGCACTTGCTCTCCCAGTAGGTGACGGTGATGTTCCTCTTCCTAGCACCTTTGTGTACTTGTTGGTTGCGATGGGTTCCCACCGGTAACCAGCTCCCCGGCTTCAAGCTGGACCGGAGGAGCTCTACTCTTTGCCCGCAGGCGCTGGCCCTGAGAAACTGGTGCCTTGGCGGTGGCGGTGTCTCTCCTACACTGGCTGGGCTGTTGCCTTCAATCGGGACTTGGTTGTTGGGGGATCTACGTCCACTTCACTGACGGATTTGGCAAATTCTGGCGACTCCAAGCCTTGCCGGGGTCCGAGAGGCCCCTGCCCTGGTGCTGACTGTCCTTCGGAACACTGCTCCAGACCGCTGGGCACACAGCCTCCGTGGTCCTTCCAGGAACTTCCAAACGGTCCCCCTCCAGACAGTCACCGCCGTTGCTGACCTTGCTGACCTGTCCTGCACACAGCTGGACTACTTCAGGCTTTCTCTCTGTCACCACTCTTGCTTTCCTCCTTTACCACTTTACTTCTACTTTCACTTCCTTAGCTCATCTTAGCTGTTTACTCCTTCACTCCCCTAGCTTATCTGCCTGGTTCTTTCCGCCTCCAGAGCTGTGAACTCCTCGGTGGGCGGAGCCAACCGCCTGGCCCACCCCCTGGTGTGAATCATCAGCCTCTGGAGGAAGGCAACAAGGATTTTTGGTTAGCTTCGGTGTTCCTAACTGGGATGTAGGGTGTGGTGGTGTGTGACCTGTGTCCCCTGGCTTGCCCAGGGCGACACATCATCATCATTGCCGGCTGAGTGAGTACCACCGTGCCGTGCGGCACCGCGCTGCCCCCGCGACCCTGCACCTCACCAGGCCCCGCACCTGGCCTGCCATCTCTCATCCTCCACCCCATCACTGGGCCCCAGGACAACCAACCCCCTACCCACGGAGGGGAGAACTAACATCTAGCTGCTCCATACCATCACTCCCGGGATCCCCGTCCAGAGCAACAGTGGTGTTCCAATCTCACCACAACCGTGGGTGGCGTCATGGACAATCTCCCTTACCAAATCCCCTTTTACTGTGGAGTCTGGGATCACAGACCGGGTCACGCCACCGTGATACCCACAGAAGTGACCCCGTGGCCCGGATCTGAGTACCCCTGGTCCCCGGGCGGAACACTAGTTTCACACTTGCGTTGTGCAGCATCCGTCACATTGCGTTTTGTGACGGATGTAACGGATGCGTTGCATATAGTGGCACAACTGATGCGATGGATCCTGCAAAACAATGGATCCGTTGTAGCTTTTTTTTCAGCGATTTACTCAACTGACCATGCGCAGTTGTGTTAAGCTGTGTCCGCACTTTGCGTTTCAGCTGCTTTTCTGCAGCGTTTTGAACTGCAGCGTTTTCATGCCAAAATGCATGCGTTTTGATTTTCCTGCAAAGTCTATGGGAAAAGTGGATTTCTTGTCCGCACTTTGCAGTTCAAAACGCTGCGTTTACTTTACATAATTTTGGGCAAAAACTCTGCGTTCAAAGAAGCAGCATGTAATTGTTTTTGCCATTTGGGCTGCGTTTTGCTAACATTGAAGTCAATGAGAAGTTGTAAAAAGCAAGCAACATCAAAATTCCGGCGTTTTACATGCTTTTTAGCTGCAGAAAACATGCGTTTTCGACTACATAAACACATGCGTTTCTGACATCAAAATAATGGAATATGTCCCTTTACACACACACACATACTCCGACAATTAAATTAATGAAAAATATTAATTTATTGGAATTATAGCGATAAATAGTATAAAACCGCTATAATTATATTAAATATAACTATTTTCGTTATGATTTAAATAATTATATTTTTTTCATTTTTTTTCCCTTTTTTCATAGTGTTTGTATGTCAAAACTTTATTTAGTAGTGTCTTTGTAATCAAAACGCATCTGACGTTAAGCAATGGAAATGCAGGTAAAAAGCGCTAAAAACGCGGTAAAAGTGCACACGTATTTACCGCGATTTTGTGGTCAAAAGCAACTTTGGCAAAAGCAATTTCTGCCAGAGGATGCATTTAGAACTGAACGTAGGACGACGCAAAGTGCGGATGCAGCCTAAAGACGGATCCGTCACAGGAATCCGTCAAATGACGGATTCCGCCACCATAGGCTTCCATTATAAAAACGACGGAATCCAGCACATTGCATTTTTTTGACGCTCTGGGAAGCGCAGAAAAACACTACATGTGCGTTCTTTCTGCCCCCAACGCATGCAACGCTGAGTTTTTGGGTGTATATACTCATCAGGTACACATGTGAAACATTAACCACAGACAGGATAGGTGTACTAGTGCTTTATTGTTAAAAAAAAAAAAATCCTTGTGACGTTTCAAGCCATAGGAAAAAAACGGTCTATGGAAACAAAGAAGCATATATATTTTGCTAAGTGCATAGATGCAGTGTGGACTCTGAGGCTCATTCAGACAATGTTTTTTCACATTATGTTTTCTATCCATGATCTCAAAGATAGAACATGCTCTCAATAAAGACTCTGGAGCTCTTCCAATGTTTGTGTTTTTTTTTTTTTGAGGACAGATTGTCTGGGAAAAAATAAGACTAGTCTGTATTTGATATTAGTCAAGGATCAAACTCACCTATTTAAATCAAGGGGCATGTGAAAAACTCAATGCGTCATTCCAGTACTGTACATTTTTTACTCATTTCCTGAGCGCTATATCAATATTTTCAACCACCGGCATTTATTTTGAGCATTTTTACATCGTATTTGCAACGTCTTTTTTACTACTGTTTTCCAAATTTTTGTTTTAACTGCATTTGACAATAAGACACCAGTAGCGTTGTTTCCAATCAAAAACGCTGATGAAACACGCCCGGACGTCTTCTAGGTGTCTTTTGAGCCTTCCCATTGATTAGTCTTGTAAGTAAGAAGCACATTCCAAGGAGAAACCACAAAACGCCTCAAAAATGGACCAGTCACTCTTTTTAATCGCTTGGTGTTTTTGGAAAACTGAAGCTCAAAAGCCTGAAAATATGAGCAGCAAGTCATTTTTACATAGAAATTAATCTTTATTGTTTTGAGTATTTTCTGGGTGCATTCCCCCTCCCGAAAAAAAGTTTGAACATACCTTATAGAGTCTAAACCAATGTCATTGTGCTGTAATTTTTGGCAAAATGACAGAATTTGGCTATGAAAACGTGAATCGATCCATTCTTAAGTATATTTACACAAGTAATTTTTAGCTTTTTTTTGTAGCAATTTTCAAAATGATCACAAACACTAATTTTGTGTAAAAAGGATTCAAAAACTGTTTTTACCCATCAGATGATATATTAAGAGGCATTAGGGGTATGTTGCATGCGCAGACCCTATACCGGGGTGTACAAACAGTGCGCAGAAGTCTCGAGGCAGGGTGAAAGCAAACTGAAAAACATATTCCAACATCCACTGAGCTCTTTGTGAAACCATACAGTTGTATTCAACCATACTAAAATCCGTATGAAGCCCGTCTGTTTAGTCTAGCTGGCATATTTCAGACTTCATCAGTCTTTAAAGAGGACTTGCCACTTGCTAAAAAAAATTGAGTTACATACTTTTTAAAAATTCCCAAGCTCTTGATTCTGCTGCTTTTTTTTCCATTTTGGGCTGCATCATTCTGTTTCAGAGATACTGTGTGAAACGGAGTTTTGCACAAAGTTCGCCAACTGTCATGGCGGCGTCAAGCTCTGTTTCCATTGCAGATCCTGACAATCTGTCCGATAGTTTCTCTGATCAACACAAGCAGACTCGGGCATCAACCTGCTGTGTACTCAGTCATAGTCAGGCTAGCAACAGTTAACGTCTGCTAGCCTTGTTAGGATCCTTTGATCACAGGTCATGAGGAAGCCTATCACATCTGCTCCTCTCAAATTTAAGCCGGATGAAATCTTCTACCCATGCCAGCTATAGGTTATACTGTGTTGATCTGTGTGTTGTGGTGTCCCAGACCATCTAGAAATTGTTGCTTTTTGACAGGAGAAGTTGTGGAGTTTACCTCTCATCTTGTTGTTTCTTCCCTGCTCTTGTTTTCCTCCTTATATTTCATGGTTTAATACCTCTGTGAGTGTGTGCTCTGTAATAGAGTTTTGGCTTCCCCATTTGTCCATTTTTGTGGGTATAATCTCACTCCTGTCCCCCCTGGGAAGGAGACTCAGGCATCCCTATCTTTAGAGGTATGCCTGAAACTAGGGATAGCTCAAAGAGGGATAGCTCAGAGGTATAAAAGACCCTAGCCTTTGAGTGTGTGCTGTGTGACAAAGTTTTGGTTTCCCCTGTCTATTTATGTGGTTTTAATCTCACTCCAGTCCCAGTCCCCACTGGGAAGCAGATTAAGGCATCCTCACCTTTTAGGGGTATCCCTGGGACTACGAGTAGCATAGGATCCCCTAGCCTGAAGGTCAGCTTAAGAGCCCTGCTATCCCCATAGTCCTGATGACAGTTCCCTCCCAGATGCTACCAATCACACATTGGCCACTCATTTAGTAATCTCAATCTCTGCCGAGGTGTGATTAGCAGCATCTGGCAGGGACAGGGAGGCGCGGAAGAGCTGATCAGAATTGCCCAGTTGGATTAAAAGCAGAGATTTCACATACTGCACTCCAAAAGCCACAAATGTGAATATTTCTGCGATAAAGCTCCATAGGACAAAACTAAAAAAAAGAAATGTAAACTATGCATTTACTGTAATTACAGCCATTTCAAACAAGTGTAGTGCCCCAATAACTTCTGTGCCACATTGATTTCCATTTATAATTAACCCCAAAGTGCCCTGTTAGCGCAAATAAGAAACCCTCGGCTTATTTTTCTGACATCCGGATGCGAAACAGATGAATCAATTATATTTTGGATAGTTTCACGGCATTGAGAAAAAAAAAAAAGACAGTGCAAAGTGTAAAAAAAAGGGCAGTAATACTAGGAACTGTTGCAAGAGCAATTATGAGAATGTAAAAAACAATCCAACTATTGTATTTGCATATTGACCCGTATGTGGTGCAAGTTATTAGCAGAGATTCCGGCTGGGGAACACAAAAATGTGCTTTGTTTTCCATTTTTAAAAGTAAAACATGTTTTTGAGTATAATTCCAGATGTGCTCCCTAAAGAAATTCCAGGCTCCATTAATACAATACTTTATTTTACCACCTTGTGACATGTTTCTCGGCTGCTCAGGTTACAGGTACATATGTGGAAGGCAAGAATAATACACTGTAAAATAGGACAGAAATAATTATATTGAGGGACTTTTTTAATCATATACTTTTTGAAGGTAAACTGCTTTCTTTAATCATTTCTAGCAGTCTACACAAGCGAGCATGTACAGTAATAATATTTATTCATTTATATAGCGCTATTAATTCCACAGCGCTTTACATACATTAGGAATACTGTCCCCATTGGGGCTCACAATCTAGCGTCCCTATCAGAATGTCTTTGGAGTGTGGGAGGAAGACGGAGAACACCCACACAAACACGGGGAGAACATACAAACTCCTTGCAGATGTTGTCCTTGGTTGGATTTGAACCCAGGACCCCAGCTCTGCAAGACTGCAGTGCTAACCACTGAGCCACCATAAGACTGCAGTGCTAACCACTGAGGCTACTACAAGACTGCAGTGCTAACCACTGAGGCTACTACAAGACTGCAGTGCTAACTACTGAGCCACCGTGCCGCCCACTGCTGCTGGCCAGTACTGCCCATCGTTCCTGGCATTGCATGCACAAGAGTGATATTGTATAAAGTAATAAAGGTCATGGCATGGGTTATATCTCAGATTCAGAAAATAAGTATCAGCTATACCTTTTTACTTTTTAACAAAATCATGAAAAACATGGTAAAATGTCTCACTTCTGGTGCAATTTTGCATAAATGTCTGCAAAAAAAAGCAGGACTTAAAAGTTCTGTTTTTTGGTGGGTTTGATGTTCCATCTTTAAAATCTCTTATTAAATGTAACATACAATGCTATTTTTGGTCTGAGTGCAGTTTGTGAAAAAACTGAGATGGACAGTGTGGAGACACGGGGCTCAGTGGGTGCTCTCGTCCGCTAAAACCCGCCACCTTTAGAAAGACAGCGTGGCTCAGGGCTCATCCCAACTGAACGCCGGCCTCCTTAGCCGTGGGCGTAACACTACTCAGACAACACAGGATGAGGGAACCACAATAATTAGACTTTATTGGATCCCCAAACAATTAACGGCACATAACACATAACCAGAAGAACACACAAATGTAACAGGCAGCAGAGTCTCACCCTTCCGCTGGCTCACCAGGGATTTAGAATGTTCTTGCCTCAGAGGTTCCAGGGCCGCTTACTCCAATCCAGCAGCACCTCGCTTTTGGCGGGCACCCACCGAGAAAGGAATAATACCAGATTCAGGAAGCTGTGTGAGGTCTGCAAAGTCTGTAACAGGTGACTGAACTGTCCCAACCTGAGTGTCCTCCTTAGGTAGTCCTGGTATGATGTTACAATCCTGGCAGCCGGAGTTGAAATCCCTAGGCTGTGGATATGGTCTCCAACCGGAACCAGAGTCCCTAGATTGAAGCCATAAGATATCCTGATCCTCTAGTCAGCTCCAAAGAGCTTAGACTGGATCCATCAGCATCCATCAACCACCTGGTGGCTTAAAGAAGTCCCTTTTTCTAGCCACAGCCTTCCACTTAGCTACACTGCGTCCTCATCGATTGGTTGGACAAGAGCGCCTCTCCCATTGGATGAATCACAAGCTGCATGGACAATGTTCATCTAAATGATGTCTACAGAAAGACTGAAGATATCTACATGGAGTCTGCAAGTCACAGACTCGACAATGGCTACTAAGGTAATCACATTAGCAATACACAACTACAATACAATGGTTACTGGAAAAGTCTGGAGAACAATACGTCTAGCTTTCAGTGGCCAACACAATTACATTGAGTCAACAAGAGTCTTGTAAAAACAATGTGGGATCTTCTCCCCCGTCTATAAACAATTTATCATGCTGTCTGGCTGAATTTTAAGAAAGTTTAACCCATGAGAGTCCATGTCGTCACAGACAGCATTATGAACAATGTTATTCTATAGGTGTGGGGAAATAGCAAGAAAAAGGCAAAAAGTGAGGGGAGAGAAGAGGGATCCTCTGTGTCTAGGCGAGGGGAAGATAGTAACCCCTGATTAAACCTTCCTCTGGACCCTGGCTCCCTTACATCCCTAGTTTTGTTCTGCACCTATGCGCCAAGCAGGATACCTGGCCCTGGCTGACCCCAAACTGAACCCTAGGTAATGAACAGGCGGGATGAGCACTAGTCAACCGCGCTAAGTCCTAAAGAACACACAGCTGAAAACAAAAAAACTTATCTCCAAGATGACTTAGGGCCATTTCACACATCCGGCATTTCGCCGGATTACCGGATCCGGCACACTCCAGTACAGTGTTAATACTGTACAATGGCATCGCGGCAAGCTCCGGTCACATGCTCCGGTCACATGACAGCATGTGACCAGAGGTTGCCGCGATGCCATTGTACTGTATTACACTGTACTGGAGTGTGCCGGATCCGGTAATCCGACGAAATGTCGGATGTGTGAAACGGCCGTTAGGGAGAGGAACATCAATATACAATGTTTCTCCAGATGATTACAAGCTGCCTGCTAGCAATCGGGACCGTATGGAAACTTAACTCCATCACCAGCAACATACCAAGGAGAAATACAGATATATAAAGAAGAATAATGATTAGCAGAAGAAAAGAAAAACTATCCGCAGGGTCCTAAAGGGGAAAGAGTAAACTCTAACAGAGAAGACACACAAAACTCCCTTCACACCACAGAGGAAAGGTTGATATATCAAGGAGTAGTTTGTGCAGCCAAATCCAGTGACCTTCTGCAGCCGGACACCACAAGGTTGTTTGTCAACCATGACACACCCGTGACAATAGAACTGTTCAGATGACAATTTAATTTTATTTTTACACAGACCAAATGCATGCATATAAAAAATTGTAGCATGCACAAGTCTTTCAGATGAAACTTACCTATTTAAGTCCATGGGTACAAACCCCGCCCCCAAAAAAACATAATCTCATACGGATCAACCCTATAGCACCCAATGCTTCACTGCCATTATTAACATAGGAAATTATTTTTAAATAGTATAGGTTGAAAAAATGACCTAGGTCCATCTAGTTCAACCTTCCTCCAGTTTTGTCTTTTTGTACATTTCATTCACTGCTGATAACCACAGCATCCATTTTTTCTAAATAAAAATTGAACTGTTTTTTATACGCTCATGTGAACTTGACAAAAGGGTTATTCACATTTCAGCAATTCATCACTGAAAGGAAAATCAGAATTCAAATGTTGGCCAGAGGAGCTGCAGCTCTGGAAACAGCGGAGTGCGGCTGAGAAATATGGTATCTGTAACTTGGGCATAACTCTCATTTTCATCTATGGGAGTTACAGAAATGTAGCATAGCTATACTCACTGTCTTAGGCTTCTTTCACACATCCGTGTTTCAAGTACTTTTGACATCAGTTTTTTTCACGGATGCCTCATGTACCCATGTTATTCTGTGGTCTACCTCACACGTCCATGTTTTCACACGGACCGTGTGGCTCCGCATGTACACACGGAGACATGTTCGTTTTTTCTCAGGCGTGTCACATGCCCCCAACACTGATGTAATACATGTGACATCAGTGTGACACATTCCGAAGAAAACACGTGTCTTTGAAACAAAATTATTTTCTATATTCACTTGTCTTCGGCGCTGCTGTCACTTGCTTCCGTCCCCCGCTCATTATGCTCATGCATATTCACTGCACCAGAGACCTGGAAGCAGCAGCATCGCCGGGGAGAGCATCGTCGAAGAAAGGTGAGTATCCAGCAAGCCGTGTGTGTGCAGTGACATCAGGAGGTCATCAAAGTATCCAATGAACTCGGATGACCCCTTTTAATATGGATGATCCCTAAACACTATTTTCCTACCTCTCCATGTGCGTAACCACTCTCATTAATTGAAGTATGCTGTCGTACTGTGTATGTACAGTATATGTCTGTATATTGGCTACATGGCAGATTTATGCACCTGTACATTAATTCAATACAAAATGTGTGCAGGTCCTATATTTTCTTCTGCCTTGCTCACAGTCAAGTCACCCAGTGTAAGAGGCCGGAAAGTAACCCCAAAGTATCTTTGAGCCTCCACCATATGTGACTGTAGGTGCTGTGATCTTTTCTATGTAGGCATTATTCCATTTTCCGTAAACAGTAGAATGATGTGCTTTACCAAAAAGGATTTTGGCGTACTCACATACTTTTTGGCAAACTCCAATCTAGCTTTTTTATGTCTGTCTGTCAGCAGTGGGCTTCTACTGGGTCTCCTGCCTTAGTGTTTAATTTAATTTAAGAGTAGATAGATAGTTTGCGCTGACACTGATGCACCCTGAGCCTGCAGGACAGTTTGGATTTCTTTGGAACTTGTTTGGGGCGACTTATCCACCAACCAGACTATCCTGTGTTGCAACCTTTTATCAATTTTTCTCTGCCATCCACATTCAGGGATATTAGCTACAGTTCCATGGGTTCTAATCTTCTTGATTATATTGCACACCGTGGACAAAGGAACATCAAGATCTCTGGAGAGGGACTTGTAACCTTCCAATTGTTAATATTTTTCAACAATTTTGATTCTCAAGTCCTCACACAGTTCTCTTCTCTTTCTGTTCTGCATGCTTAGTGTGGCACACACAGACCCACAGTGCAAAGATTGAGTCAACTTCTCCCCCTTTTATCTGGTTTCAGGTGTGATTTTCATATTACCCACACCTGTTACTTGCCACATGCGAGTTTAAACGAGCATCACATGGTTGAAACAAAGTTGTTTACTGACTATTTTGGAAAGGTGCTGTAAGGATAGTCCTGGGAGTGGACCCACTGAACAATGCACCGGACTCCCCTGCGACGCCGCCTCGAGCGAACCCCTATACAGGGACTATCGGGCGTAACCGCAGAGGGCCTAGATGCACGGAAACAGGGATCAGCAAGATTCACTGAATGCAGGATCCGATCTGGACCAGTTACAGGTTAATGGGATCACGCAGAAGTCCAGAACTGAGACTGGTGCAGGTCACAGGGATTAGGCTGAAGTCCAGGAGCAGAGACTGGTGCAGGTTAACGGGATCAGGGTGAGGTCCGAAGGTGGAGGCTGGTGCAGGTTAACAGGATCCGGCTGAAGTCCAGAACCGGAGACTGGTGCAGGTTAACGGGATCAGGCTGAGGTTCAGAGGCGGAGGCTGGTGCAGGTTAACGGGATCCGGCTGAAGTCCAGAACCGGAAACAGGAGCAGGTTACTGGAATCAGGCTGGAGTGTGTGCTCAGAACAGTACTCAGGATTTGCAAGCAGAGATAGAGTTACACCAAGCACAGGCATAGAGGGACCTGACCAACTATGGTAGTACAAGAGACAAGCTACAGGGACATGTTGAACAAGCACTGGCCATGGGGAATAGCAAGTCTTAAATACCCAAGGTTACTTATCAGTGATATTCCAGACAGCTGTGCTGACCCTTTAAGTCTAGGTGAGTGCACGTGCACCCCCCCAGTGTGCATGTGTGAGGGCTGCAAACCGGAAGTCAGAGCCGAGACCACAGGAGTAGAGGCAGGACGCTAGAGCGCAGGTGGCTGCAGTGAGTGAGTGGCTCGGAGCCGGTGCCGACGAGGAAAAGGTCTGGACGGGGTAGCAGAAGAGCGAGCTTGGCGGGGAGCGGGGACCCCAGGGGTTGGAGCGATGGGTGGTGAGTGGCGCGGTCGGACCAGGAGCGTGATAGGCACCAGCAATTTTGTCTGGCCCATTTTTGAGGTTATGTTGTGTGAAATTATGTCAAATTTGCTTTTTTTCAGCTTTATTGTGTGTTGTTCCAATGCAGACAAAAAAAATATACGTGTATTACTAAACATGTGTAATTGCAATAATATTCTGGGGGAAATACGGTACTTAATTTTCTGGAACAATTTCAAGGGTGCCAACACTTTTGGCGATCACTGTATGTCCATATGTTCATTGGAAAATAAATTATCAATTGGAAAAGAAATTATCAAAATTTATACTGTATGTGCCCATAGAGATGGCTGGATCAGATGTCCATCAAGAATGAACATTTGATATATATTTACCATATAAACATCTGTAGTGCCTGGCCCCGGTACTGCGCCACCCACACGCTCCCGTGCTCATGCCTCAGCAGGGGAGCTGTTCTCATGCACCCTATTCTTGTCCTGGTGCCTGCCGCAGCCTCCTCTTGCTTCCAGGGCACACGCAGGTTGTCTGGGAGTGCCTGAAGGGTGTGCTTGTGTGGCGCCCCTGAGTCTTCCGTCGCCACAGGTCATTGCACCCCATCCAGCGGTGTGATGCCCCATTCTGGGTGAGAAAAGGAGTGAACACCGGTCCCCTGGTAAATCTACACTACACCCATTGCTAGGAACACACTGGGACCAGGGTTTGTGGCAGTTCCCCTCCCATGCTGCATGCTGGGAGGGGCCGTAAGACCCATCCCTGCTCCTATAGGGTAGAACAGAGCAACTGGGGAGGTGGGAGGAGCCACAAGAGTGCAGACAAAGAAAGGAAGGTCTAGGTTAGTCAGTTAGAGAACGAGAGAGAGTGGGGAAGGAGGAGGAGGCCTGCCGGAGGCAGGCAAGGAGGAGAAGTGAAAGGAAAAAGGGCTCCAAGTCAGTCAGGAGCTGAGAAGAAGAAAGAGACGCTTCCTGGTGAAGATCCTGGGACTCAGAGGGTCCAGGTGACACCAAGCAGAGAACAGAAGGGATCCCAGGGCCACGGGTAGCTGTAGAGCTGCGGTGGCCTGTTCCACAGGAACATCGGTGGAGGGATCAAGCTGCAGCAGGGGACGGTCCCTAGAAACCGGAGGAGTGCAAAATCATCTCCAAACAGTAAAAACCGAGGCCCAGGGAAAGTTGTAAACTCCCCCGGGCCATAGCCCACAGCAGTACCTCTAGAAAAGGGGTAATCAGCCGACAGGTGACCCCCCCAGCCTGGAGGCTGTTGTGGAGGCCAAGCCAGGTTCATCCTACAAAGGCAAGGCTTAGGAAGGCAGCTGAAGACAGAGACACTTAAGAGAAGGGTACCGGCTTTTACTCCAAGAATCACCCAGAAACGGCGGAGTTCCCTGACAGTGGTCCCAGCAGTCCAAGGGTTCCTGCAGGACTGTGACAAGAATTGTGAGTAAAGAACTTGAAACTGCACCCTTGGAGTTGCCTCTGTTATTTCATCTGCATAGACACTCACAAGCACCAACAGTGCCCCGGGACACCGCTCCACCTGTGGGGAGCAGTACCACCATTGCTGCCATATCATCACCCCGGAGGCCTCATACAGCAGCGGCGGCTTAATAGCCGCATACCACAGGTGGCGTCACGAAACATATACTTTAATTGCTCCCAAGTCACCAGCCCTATTACAACTGACACCCACCAGGGCCATGGAGTCGGGCCCCGCCACCCCTGAGTCCCCCGGACTAGTCCGGCCCGGCACCGGGTGTCCCATAGCCCTGGGGTGGGCAAGTCAACTTTGGCGTCACGAACAGGATATCGTGCCCAGGACGGGTACTGTGCGCCTGAAAAGACTGTTACTGCGTGCTTCACTGTGAAAACTGCCGCCATTAGCGCTACAGAGAGCGGGAAGAAGGGGGGCGTGCCAGAAGAAAGGGCGCGAAGAGAAGCCCCGCCCCCTTGGTCTTGGCAAAAAGAGCGCGAAGCGGTGCCCGCCATGGAAGGCGGAGGAAGAAGAAATGGCGACTAGAAAAGCTGGCCGGCTGGCAGCAAGAGTCTAGATGCCAGACCAGACAAGAGCCGAAATGTACCTCATCGCAAGCGGAGCGGTGCCGGCCGTGATGGGCTGGGTGCCAGTCTGGCGCCAGATGCTAGTGCAGCCTCCGGCCCCGCCTCCGAGAAGGGAAAGGGTGCAGCCGAGTGGCGTGGTCGAGCACCCGAGCAGTGTTCCAGCAAGCGTTCCCCAGGTCAGCAGCATGGCAGAGAGGCTGCAGAAGTGCGCACCAGGAACCGGGAAGATGGATCCTGAGCTGGACCTGCTCCGGGAGGAGATGAAAATCCTGGCCCGGAGGCTGAACAGCATGCAAACGGAGGTGGACCGGCGGAGAGGAAACCCGATGGTGCCGGAGAGCGTGGGCCACAGGATGGAGGCCGCCGAGCAGCGACCGGGTGAGCTATTTGAAACCCTGACCCGTCCGGACCCATGGCCCTACCAAGCGCCACCGCCCAGTCCCTCCACCGTCCCGCTAGCTTTCCCAGCCAGCCCCGCTGACGCCCGGTGGGGCACCGGAGGCCTGCCGGCAACCCCCGAAGACGGCGCCTGGGGAGGGGTGGACCCCGAGCAGTTAGTGGGTCCCCTACCGAGTCCCCCTGTCAGCCTCCTGGGAACAACATCCCCGGGAGTGAACTGGGACGCAGCGCCCATTGAGAGTGGGAGACTGCAGCAGCCACTGCGGCCCAAGGAGACTCCCCTGGCAAATGAGCTGACCTGCCAGAGATTGGTGGAGGAGTACCAGAGGGAGCAGGAGGCCCGGGAGAAGAAGCAGAGGGCCGAGGAGGCGTCCCACCTGGCCTCCAAGGATCAAATCCGAAAGGCCCTCAAGGGGTCACAGGGCCCAGTGAGACGGGGCCTAGTGGTAGACTTCCGGCAGGAAGGAGGCTGGGGCTTCATCAGAGAGCCCGGACTGGGTAAAGATGTTTTTGTGGCCCGACGTGATATTGAGGAGCACCTGCCCAGAGGCCACCCAGAGCGAGATGCTAGGCCGGGTGACGCTGTGGAGTACACCCGGCTGATGGGGAGCCGGGGCTGGTACGCCCTGCACGTCCACATCCTGCGGGAGGAGGCAGCCTCAGAAGAACCGGAGTGGCGCCGCACTATGCCAGCGTGTAGTGCCACCCCCGCCAGCCGCACGACCTCAAAGCAGGCCCAAGCCGCAGAACTGCGCAGCGGGCCTGCCACAGCCACGCAGGAGACACAGACCCGGATCTCTATGGCTTGTCTGATGCAAGGTGCACGGCCAAGGCAGGACCCCGAAGATCACAGCAACAGCCCCCTGCAAACAAGCAGCCCTCTGCAGGAACGCCATGTTGTGAATGCAAGAAGCCCCATTCCTGCCCAGGCCGCAGCGGTCCGCAGAGGATCAGTGGCCAGCACCCAGGGGACCCAGACAATGATCTCATCGGCATACCTGTTGCCCGGAGCAATGCCGGAGTGGGACCCCCGCATCTATCCTCGTGAGTGAGAAGGAAAAGAAGATGCTGAACTGTATATAGCCCCTGTCTGCCCCTCATGCTTTGTGAAGATGTCCCTTTTGTGCTGCCCTAATGTTCTTTTTGAAGATGACACCCTTTCCTGCTTTACTGCCCCGTGTACTTTTTGAAGAAGTCACCCCCCCCCCCCCCCATGTGTATGTGTACCGGGCCACGGAACTGGAATGTGGTCCCCGGTGTATGTGAATGTGATGTGTAAAGTGTCCTGTGTAACCAGGCCACTGGACTTAGTGGCTGGTTTTGTTTTGCCCTTTTGTTGATTGAAAGTAACAAACTGCCAGGCTACTGGACTTGTAGTAGCCAGAAATGTAATTAGTTGCACCCGTTGTGCCCCCTACCAGAATAATGGGGGATGTGCCCAAACCGTGCAATGGACTGGAAGTGCACACGTAGAGTTTTCTTTATAAGAAGTTTTGCAACGTTTACTTATATGTGCCTCCCATAAAGGGAAGAAATGTTTTATTGTGTTTTTTTTCTACACGCGTGTAAAAATGTTTTTGCAGTTTCTCCACATTTTCTGTTGTTTTTCAGCCCGAGGACGTGCTGGGATTTGCTCTGGGGGAGTGTGGCGCCCCTGAGGCTTCCGTCGCCACAGGTCATTGCACCCCATCCAGCGGTGTGATGCCCCATTCTGGGTGAGGAAAGGAGTGAACACCGGTCCCCTGGTAAATCTACACTACACCCATTGCTAGGAACAAAATGGGACCAGGGATTGTGGCAGTTCCCCTCCCATGCTGCATGCTGGGAGGGGCCGTAAGACCCATCCCTGCTCCTATAGGGTAGAACAGAGCATCTGGGGAGGTGGGAGGAGCCACGAGTGCAGACAAAGAAAGGAAGGTCTAGGTTAGTCAGTTAGAGAACGAGAGAGAGTGGGGAAGGAGGAGGAGGCCTGCCGGAGGCAGGCAAGGAGGAGAAGTGAAAGGAAAAAGGGCTCCAAGTCAGTCAGGAGCTGAGAAGAAGAAAGAGACGCTTCCTGGTGAAGATCCTGGGACTCAGAGGGTCCAGGTGACACCAAGCAGAGAACAGAAGGGATCCCAGGGCCACGGGTAGCTGTAGAGCTGCGGTGGCCTGTTCCACAGGAACATCGGTGGAGGGATCAAGCTGCAGCAGGGGATGGTCCCTAGAAACCGGAGGAGTGCAAAATCATCTCCAAACAGTAAAAACCGAGGCCCAGGGAAAGTTGTAAACTCCCCGGGCCATAGCCCACAGCAGTACCTCTAGAAAAGGGATAATCAGCCGACAGGTGACCCCCCCCCCAGCCTGGAGGCTGTTGTGGAGGCCAAGCCAGGTTCATCCTACAAAGGCAAGGCTTAGGAAGACAGCTGAAGACAGAGACACTTAAGAGAAGGGTACCGGCTTTTACTCCAAGAATCACCCAGAAACGGCGGAGGTCCCTGACAGTGGTCCCAGCAGTCCAAGGGTTCCTGCAGGACTGTGACAAGAATTGTGAGTAAAGAACTTGAAACTGCACCCTTGGAGTTGCCTCTGTTATTTCATCTGCATAGACACTCACAAGCACCAACAGTGCCCCGGGACACCGCTCCACCTGTGGGGAGCAGTACCACCATTGCTGTCATATCATCACCCCGGAGGCCTCATACAGCAGCGGCGGCTTAATAGCCGCATACCACAGGTGGCGTCACAAACACAAACTTTAATTCATCAGCCATATTTATCACTGACACCCACCAGGGCCACGGAGCCGGGCCCAGCCACCACTGACGTCCCCCGGACTAGTCCGGCCCGGCACCGGGTGTCCCATAGCCCTGGGGTGGGCGAGTCACTTGTGGTCACGCCCCATTCTTAAAGGGCCCGCGTCCTATTACCCAGAAGTGATCCTTAAGGTCAGCAATCACCCTGAAGGTATTTAAGGCACCCTTCCCTTAGACAACCTTGCTCAGGCACCTCCCCTATCTGTAGTGTGTTGCTACTTCTCTGGCCCCGTACCCATCACTGAGTCTAGTCCTGCATCCTAGTACCAGTTACCTATACCCGCTAATCTGTGTCTCTTCCTAGAGCCTGCTGCTACCAACACTTCCGTGCTGCCATGTCTGGGTTACCACCACTTCCGTGCTACCATGTCTGGGTTACCACCACTTCCGTGCTGCCATATTTGAGTCACCACCTCCGTGTTGCCACATCTGAGCCACCACCTCCGTGCTGCCACATCCAGGATACCACATCCTGTTGCAACATCTGTGATTCCTCGTCCATGTTGTCACATCTGTGCACAACCGTACTTAACTTTGGAGACTCTCCTGTCCGTTAGAGCCGATATGACTGGTCGTGGCAGTTGTGCATTTAGGCCCCATGAGGCAATGCCTGACAGTCCCTATATAGGGGGTAGCTCTAGGTTAGCCCCTCCAGAGGAGCCCGACATACAGCACAGTGGGCCCATTACCGGACGCTCTCCTCGGCGACCCTAACAACATTTCTATACTTTTTTAACATATGGTCCAAATCTACAACTTGGATTTATACAACTAGGATTCTTCAAGATACCATTCGCTATAAAGCACCATTCAGATGTAGCTGTGATACTTTATATTTGTGCGTATACTGTTGTTGTGACAGTGTGCTTCACCTTTTGTGTCCCCCTTTTTCCCCATAGATTGTAAGCTTTCGAGCAGGGCCCTCATTCCTACTGTAGCTGTTGAATTATGTACTATTTTGTTTTGTTTTTGTCTATACACTGTGTTCCAAATTATTATGTAAAAAGAGTTTGAGTGATAAGGTTAGAAATTTTTTGTGTGTCATTTAAACTCATTGCTGGTGATGTGTGTCAGGGCTCTTTATATCACTGAAAGCAATTGCAGATACCTGTGCACATTAGTTTGGAAGGTGTGTCCAAATAAAGGCAAGACTACTTAAGAAGGCTGTTCCACATTATTATGCAGGCTACATTTTTTGCCAAAATGGGAAAGAAAAAGGATGTGTCGGCTGCTGAGAAGCAACAAATTGTGGAGTATTTAGGTGAAGGCATGACTACAATCAACATTGCCAAGACACTTCATCGTGATCATCGCACAATCAAGAAGTATGTAGCTGATTCACAGCGCACGCGTGTGCATGCTGATAAGGAGAAATTGAGGACTCTTTCCAACAGGCAATTGCGTCAGGTTAAAAGAGCAGCTGCTAAAATGCCTTGTCATAGCAGCAGACAAGTTTTTGAAGCTGCTGGTGCCTCCAATGTCCCCCGAACAACAAGATGCAGGGTCCTTCAGAGGTTTGCAGCTGTGCGTAAGCCATCCTCTCGACCACCTCTATCCACTGCACACAAGCAGAAACGGCTCCAGTGGCCAAACGATACATGAAGACTGACTTCCAAACTGCTTTGTTCACCGATGAGTGCCGTGCAACGCTCGATGGTCCAGATGGATGGAGTAGAGGATGGCTGGTTGATGGACACCCCATGAAAACACGGCTAAGAAGTCAACAAGGAGGAGGTGGAGTAATATTTTGGGCTGGAATCATGGGGGGAGAGATTGTCGGCCATTTTAGGATCCCAGAAGGGGTAAAGATGAACTCCATAATCTATGTGGAGTTTCTAAAACAGCACTTCCTGCCATGGTTCAGGAGGAAGAACCGTGCATTCCGCAGCAAGATCATTTTCATGCATGATAATGCACCGTCGCATGCTGCAAATAACACATCTGCATCTCTGGCTGCTGTGGGCATAAAAGAGGACAAACTTATGGTGTGGCCACCATCTTCCCCTGACCTTAACCCCATTGAAAACCCCTGGAGCATCATCAAAAGGAGTGTCTATGATTGCGGGAGGCAGTTCACATCTAAGCAACAGCTCTGGGAGGGTATTCTGTCCACATGCAAAACAATTGAAGCACAAACCATCCAAAAACTGACAAATTCAAAGGATGAGAGAGTTCAGAAGCTTCTTTCAAACAAGGGATCCTATGTGCAAATGTAACATCACCTAGAATTAAGTTTTGACTTGAAAACTGTTTGATTTCATTTTGTGATAAGCTGATAATGCTTAGAATTTCACAATTGACCATTTTGTTTTTCAAAATAAAAATAAAAAGGTTGAAAACTCTGCTGTGCATAATAATTTGGAACATGCATTTTGAGTGCATTTTGAGTGTTTATTATTTTTAAAAATATACTGTTTTCATAGGCAGTTTGATTAAAAACATTTCAATTATACTTGAATAGTAGGTGACTGGAAAAGAACAATGACTGCAATTCATAAAGCTAATTTAGGAAAATATGAAAAAATATTTTTTGCATAATAATTTGGAACACAGTATACATCTCCCCACCGGATTGTAAAGTGCTACGGAATATGTTGGCGCTATATAAATAAACTTTGTTCTTATTATTATTATTATTAGGGCACATTGTGAATTGCTGTAGTCCGATGATACACATCTGCTGTTTCAGGCCAGCAGACCCCAACGTTTTTCACTGTTGGCCACCTGTGGAACACCTGTAGTAATTACAGGAACAACAAGATAAAGAATCCAATTTTTTCTTTCATTTGTGACCCCTTTGCATGGTGTTTATGCTCGGGTGATCATGGATTGAACCCCTTAATTATACATAATTGCAAAGGTACAAAGTGGATATTTACTGGTAAATTGCCTGATTACCATACTTTTATTTTTAATCAAGTGGTTCTTCACAGTTGTGACTATTTCTGTAGATAGAACTAGAGAAGTAAATATTGAAAACAGATTCTATTGCTATAATTTGCCATCAATGTCTGATTAGCAGAGAGAGGATGTAATCCAGATCAAAGCTGTCACCCCACTGATTATGGGAATTGAGCATATAGGGCCACTGCTAGGTCACTACTCTCCTGAATTTTGTGCACAAGCATGGAAAGATGGTAATAACACCAATGTGAGCTTAATCCTCCCTTTTTAGATTTTAAAATGGCCAAGAATGTGTCCCTATAGCAGAGGTGCGTTTTGGTCCAAAGGTCACATTGTTAGATTTTACCACTCCCAAGTGCTGTAATAAAACTTAAAGAGTAATTCACGAATGACACATTTATGGCATAATTGCAGTAATTACCATATATGTGATGGTGTTACTTCTGAGACTTTCAGTTATCGGAAGTAGAGATCTTCAGCTAGAGATGTCAAGCGTAGAGGCCATAATATGTCTCCTGATCAGAACCCAACCGATCACCTATGGGGAAGAGTATAGGCCATAATATTTCTCCTGATCAGAATCCAACCGATCAGCTATGGGGAAGAGTGGAGGCCATAATATGTCTCCTGATCAGGATTCAACCGATCACCTATGGGGAAGAGTAAAGGCTATAATATTTCTCCTGATCAGAACCCAACCAATCACCTATGGGGAAAAGTAGAGGACATAATAGGTCTCCTGCTCAGAACCCAACTGATCCCCTATGGAGAAGAGTAGAGGGCATACTGTAATATGTCTCCTGATTAGAACCCAACCGATCACCTATGGGGAAGAGTGGAGGCCATAATATGTCTCCTGCTCAGAACCCAACCAATCACCTATGGGGCAAAGTAGAGGACATAATATGTCTCCTGATCAGAACCCATCCAATCACCTATGGGGAAGAGTAGAGGACATAATATGTCTCCTGAACAGAACCCAACTGATCACCTATGGGGAAGAGTGGAGGCCATAATATGTCTCCTGATCAGGATCCAACCGATCACCTATGGGGAAGAGTAGAAGCCATAATATGTCTCCTGAACAGAACCCAACTGATCACCTATGGGGAAGAGTAGAGGCCATAACATGTCTCCTGAACAGAACCCAACTGATCACCTATGGGGAAGATTAGAGGCCATAATATTTCTCCTGATCAGACCCCAACCAATCACCTATGGGGAAAAGTGAGGACATATGTCTCCTGCTCAGAACCCAACTGATCACCTATGTGCAAGAGTACAGGGCATACTGTAATATGTCTCCTGATCAGAACCCAACAGATCACATATGGGGAATTCTGACGAGAAAAGTTGTCATCACTCTCCATCCAATATCCATGCTCTAAAAGTGATTGTTCTTGAAAGAAAAAGATAGATGTTGAAATCCGTCGAAACCTTGTTCATTCTATGCTTAGAAGACGTATTGAGTGGAGCCGCCTCCCTTTAGTCGAATTTTTGTTGGGAGTGTGCATAGTGCATAGTTGCAGCCTTGGGGCCGCCATTCCTGACTCTGAAACCAGCAAATCTTCACAGTGTGCAATATGAAGATTCACAAGTCTGCAGTCACAGGGACACACACAGTGACTGCAGACTTGTGGATTTAGACTGGACAACCCCTTTAATAATCATAGACAGGGCCGTATTTACCATTAGGCACTTGAGGGCACGTGCCTGGGGCGGCGCTATGACCGAAACAAAAAAAAAAAAATTATTTTTTTTTTTTCCCCCCTCATCCAAACTCTTTATTGGAGGAGGGAGGGGGCGCCGCAGTCATTTATATTCATGTCTATCAGACACCCAAATATAAATGAAGCTATGAGCGCGCCAGTACTTCCGGGTCAGCGAAGCTCCAATCAGCTCCCTGCCCCGACGTACGGCCGTGCGCTCACTCTGCAGAGGTCACAGCAGCGTGAAGCAGCGCAGTGCAGCGCAGAGGAGGACGGGAGCTGGAGCCGCCGATGACGACCGGAAATTCAGCCACCGCCGCCAAGGAACGCAGATTCAGCCGCCGCTATCACCGCCGATACCGCCGCTGAGGACTGGAGATTCAGCCGCTGCCGCTCAGGACCGGAGATTCAGCCGCCACCGCTCCCGCCGAGGACCGGAGATTCAGCCTGGAGTAGGTAGGCGCTTTACAGCCGCAGACAGCGCCGAACAAACAGCCCGGGGGGGGCAATAGAGGATATAGAGGATGGAGCGTGATGTGGGGGCGCAATATAGAGGATGGTGGGCATGGAGCGTGATGTGGGGGCGCAATATAGAGGAGGGGGGGTGTGGAGCGTGATGTGGGGGCGCAACATGGAGGATGGGGGGCGTGGAGCGTGATGTGGGGGGTGCAACATGGAGGATGGGGGGCGTTGGGTGTGATGTGGGGGGGCGCAACATGGAGGATGGGGGGCGTGGAGCGTGATGTGGGGGGGTGCAACATGGAGGATGGGGGGCGTGGGGCGTGATGTGGGGGGGCGCAACATGGAGGATGGGGGGCGTGGAGCGTGATGTGGGGGGGTGCAACATGGAGGATGGGGGGCGTGGAGCGTGATGTGGGGGGGCGCAACATGGAGGATGGGGGGCGCGGAGTGTGATGTGGGGTGCGCAACATGGAGGATGGGGGGCGTGGGGCGTGATGTGGGGGGGCGCAACATGGAGGATGGGGGGCGTGGAGCGTGATGTGGGGGGGCACAACATGGAGGATGGGGGCGTGGAGCGTGATGTGGGGGGGCGCAACATGGAGGATGGGGGTGTGGAGCGTGATGTGGGGGCGCAACATAGAGGATGGGGGGTGTGGAGCGTGATGTGGGGGGGCGCAACATGGAGGATGAAGGGCGTGGAGCGTGATGTGGGGGGGCGCAACATGGAGGATGGGGGGCGTGGAGCGCATGCGTTATTCCCGCGTTCTTGCCGCGGTTTTTCCGCAGGTTTTATATGCTGAACTGCAATAAATAATATAGATAATAGATAGATAATTGATAGACAGATAATGGATAGAGGGAAAGATGGATAGATGAATAAATAGATGAATAAATAGATGAATAAATAGATAGGGGGATAGATAGGTAGAGGGAAAGATGGATAGATAGATGAGAAAGACCTATATAATGTCCCACCCATTTGCATATTCTAAGCTGGCACTCTTTAGTGACTTTCATGTGGCACTAAAGGGTGCTTAGCCTTGTATTTACCAAAAAATAAATAATTAAAAAAAAAAAATGACGTGGGGTTCCCCCTATTTTTGTAGCCAGCTAGGGTAAAGCAGACGGCTGCAGCCTGCAGACCACAGCTGGCAGCTTCACCTTGGCTGGTAATACAAAACAGAGGGCACCCCATGCTGTTATTTTACATTAAATAAATAATTTAAAACAAAAAACGTGGGGTCCCCCCCAAATTAGATCACCAGCCAAGGTAAAGCGGACAGCTGGGGTCTGATATTCTCAGACTATGGAGGTCCACTGTTATTGGACACTCCCCAGCCTAAAAATAGGCTGCCGCCGCCCCAGAAGTGGCGCATCCATTAGATGTGCCAATCCTGGCGCTTCGCCCCAACTCATCCCGTTGCCCTGGTGCGGTGGCAAACGGGGTAATATATGGGGTTGATGCCAGATGTGTAATGTCACCTGGCATCAAGCCCTGGGGTTCGTGATGTCACGCGTCTATCAGATACCCGACATCACCAACCCAGTCAGTAAGAAATAAAAAATAGACAACAAAAAAAGTTTTATTTGAAAAAAAACACTGCCCAAAACATTCCCTCTTTCACCAATTTATTGACAAGAACAATCAAATCCTGGTCCGGCGTAATCCAATAAGGGAAGGGTCGGGGGGTTTCCCACGGCGATCCATACCATAGTCACTGTCCCAGTCCATGAAGAACAGAATGTTCCCCATTGGCTGGGAGAGCAATGCAGTGACCTGAGCTAACATCAATAGCCCAGGTCACTGCAGGGGATGCCGAGTGCTGCTGTCAGGAGGTTAGATGAGATCATTACCTGCTGTGATGATCTCCTGCAGTCCTGCCATCAGCGCTGTCACTGCCTTCTATGCTCGCAGCGTTGTCAGCAGTATCGCGAGAGCCCATGACGTCACCGCCAGTGACAGTCTCGGGCTGCTCGCGAGACAGGCATAGACGACAGTGACCGCGGTGACGTCAGGAGGCAGGAGATAATCACAGCAGGTAATGATCTCATCTCACCTCCTGACAGCAGCGCCCGTCATCCCCGCGGCTGCACGCACTGCTGTGTGCCAGTGTCTGCCTGCGCTGCAGCGTGACAAGCTGCTGATACTGCGGGCAGACACTGACACGCTGCAGTGCAGGCAGCCGCGGGGCTGGAGCGGGACACAGACTGCACGGGCACCTGGAGGTCACACGGAAGCGCTTCTGTGCGGCGTCCAGGCAGTGTGACGTCTGTGTTTACTCTGCTCCGCCTCCTCTTCCTGGCATAATGACGTCCCTCCCTGCAAAACAGCAGGCAGTGATGTACATTACCGCAGGTAAATCGCGGCTATACCGGGGGTATACCGCACATCATTTGCTACCCCCGGTATTTCGCGATTACATTACAGTGAATGGAGTGAAATACCGCAGCTACCTGCGGATAAGAAGGGACATGCACATTTTCTCAAGAAATTTTCTCAAGAAAATCTTCAGAAAGAATTTTCTTGAGGAAAAAAACGCAGCGTGCGCACAGCTATTTTTTTTCCCATAGGTTTTCCTGGGAAATGTCTGCAGAAAGATTTCAAACATTTCTCAAGAAATTTCTGCAGCAAAACCGCGGGTAAATCGGCCTAGTGCGCACAAGGCCTTAGGTGGTAATGGTGCACCAAAGCTTAGGCCGCGCTGAGGGTGCGCAGAAATATCCTCATTTTCATACTAAATAAATGTGGTTTTTTCAGTAAATAATAAAGGGAACCTGTTGCACAGTTTTTCGATATTAAACTGCCCCCAATGTCTTGTTAGTGACGCAACGTAAGTGATGCACATCTTCTGACTAACAAGATATTTGGGGCACTTTAATATTAAAAAATGACGTGACCGGGTTCCTTTTAAACTAAACTCTATATAGGTGGGATTATTTCTCCATGGACCACGTCCCACATATTAATATTTCTGCAGTCTAGGTGTCATTTTGGGGTGACAGATTCCCTTTCAGTCAGCTTAAAAATCATCTCACCTGACGAATGAAAGTTTTTGCTCGTGCATCGGGTGATTGACACTGTTTAGATAAATCCGTTTCCCAGCTTTGGCTGCAGTGTTAATACTGCTTTAAAGGGGTTTTCTCACATTGGAAACTTACCCCCTATCCTTGAGATGGGGAATAATTTTCCAATTGCTGGGAGGTCCGACCACCGTGGCCCCAAGTGTTTACAAGTACCAGAACATGCAGACAGAATGGATGCCGGGAGTAGAATTTCACAGTCCTGTCTCCTGAGTTGTGCACTCAAGAGGTCTTTTGAGCAATTGGTGGGGGTCTCAAGTACAACCCATGATGCCCACCTCTGCCCTTACTAATCTCAGAATTAATGGACCTAAACATATAAGATATCCTCCAAAGGTTACGTCTACTGCCTTCGACTAATTAGTATTGTAGTTCCTATATGGTCCACAATCTAATGATGGCTAGTAACCACTACCAGCATCTCCTTACCATTGTTAAGGACATACTGGGATTTGTACGTTCATGCAATGCATATATGTATATGGGTCTAACCTGACACTACATTGCCAATTGTGTACAGCAATCAAGTGCAGTCATGTACTGATGGTGGTTTTGGTGATGTATTATAGTATTTAGGGTGGTTTTGGTGATGTATTACTGTATTGACACTAGTTCTGGTGATTTATTACTGTACTAACTGTGGTTTTGGTGTTGTATTCTTGTATTTAAGGTGGTTTTAGTGATGTATTACTGTACTGATGGTGGTTCTGATGACAGTCATGTGGATGTTGTAATCTTTACCTTATCTGTCTTGATCCTAAAACATAGGACAGTGTGCTGGACTAAAAATAAAGCTATCTGCATGTCTGTCAGCCTAAGGCCTAAGACACATGGCAAGAAAAACGGTGCGAGCGGAGTGCAATAAAAAAACGCATTCCACTCTGACCAATATTAGCCTGTTTGTCAGCGCACATGAGCGATTTATTTTCTCAGCCCTAATCAGACCGAGAAAACAATTGCAGCATGCTGAGACTGTAATGCGATCCTGTTTTCTCTCGCACCCATTCAAGTCAATGGGGCGAAAGAAAAATCGCACTGCACTCGCGGTACACCAGTGTCCGATCGGACCTCAGTCACAGTGACACTCGGCTCTGCTGTACTGCCAGCTTGAGCAGAGTGTCATGCGAGGGGACCGCAGTAATCCCCGTGTGGCCCCAGCCTAATAAGTAATATACTAAAGCCCCCATACACTGTCGTCTGATCTTTCCACTGGCAGCTATCTTGCTCGGCTCTCCCATATACAGGAGCACTCATTCTGCCAAGTGTTATAAGTGCCAGCAGCTTATCATTTAGAGGATAATAGGATCTACACTCTATTTGGACATGCTGGATCCTTATTCCCCTGACAATCAGAATTGAGAGCCCCCATACACATTGGGCTGTCAGCAGAACCTGTCGATATTGACTGGTTTAGACAACTTTAGATTAATGTGTATGGAGGTTATAACTACTCTCTGAAGGCTCTGGGCAGTCTCGGGGCATGTGCACACGTCTTGTACCTTTTGAGTTATTCAGACAGCATACACTCGAGGACAGTCATCATTTTATCCTGAAGCAAATATATTTTTTTTTTTTGCTGTGGCTTCTTGTTTTTTCCAACATCTTTTAGCTACTGGATTTTACTTATTTTTTAAATAAACTAGTAAGCGGCATCCAAGCAGCAGCCGCCATATAATGGACCGGTCACTTTTAGCGGCTTCATGAGGAAACCTGACGCGCTAAAAAAAAAAAACAAACTCCAAAGACTGAACATATGGACAGCAAGTCATTTTTACATTGCAGTGTATGAGTTCATTCTTTTTATTTTTAGAGTTTGGGGTTTTTTGGGGGGTTACAGGGCGGATCTGGCTGAAAACAAAATGCTGTGGGCACATACCCTGAATCTGACAGATCAGAAGGGGGCGCCACCACTGACAGTGCCTAGGGCAGCATGAACTCTAAATACGGCCCTGATCATAGAGGTCACAAAAATATAGTAGTTTTTGATGTGGGGTACCACACACCACACACAGGACAAGGACATTAGTGGCGCTATTCTCGTCTTCCTCCTTTCAATCACAACATGTGTACAGTAAAGGCTACTTTACACACTGCGATATCGGTCCCGATATCGCTAGTGTGGGTACCCGCCCCCATCTGTTGCGCGACACGGGCAAATCACTGCCCGTGCCGCACAACATCGCCCAGACCCGTCACACATACTTACCTGTCCGGCGACGTCGCTGTGACCGGCGAACCGCCTCCTTTCTAAGGGGGCGGTCCGTGCGGCGTCACAGCGACGTCACTGAAACGTCACTGAACCGCCGCCCAATAGCAGCGGAGGGGCGGAGATGAGCGGGACGTAACATCCCGCCCACCTCCTTCCTTCCGCATAGCGGCCGGGAGGCAGGTAAGGGGAGCTTCCTCGTTCCTGCGGCGTCACACGCAGCGATGTGTGCTGCCGCAGGAACGAGGAACAACCTCATTACTGCTGCAGTAACGAGATTTGAGAATGGACCCCCGTGTCGCCGATTAGCGATTTTGCACGTTTTTGCAACGATGCAAAATCGGTTATCGGTGTCACACGCAACGGCATCGCTAATGCGGCCGGATGTGCGTCACGAATTCCGTGACCCCAACGACTCCGCATTAGCGATGTCGTAGCGTGTAAAGCCCGCTTAAGTTAAAGATTACTATGCCTCATCGACAACTTTTATATTCTCCAAATTCTACCCAACTGGATTCTCCATGAAATGCTTAACTTTGCATTAACTACGGAGACCAATATCATTGAAAAGATAAATAATAACAATACAATGCAACCTTATAATATATCACCAGGATACAGTTCCTCAGCTCGCCAGGAGGAAATGATTGAAGATTAGATTCCTGTTACAAATGTTCTGCAATTTACAAGATGGTTATTTATTTAGGGGTTTTATCACATGGAAGTGGTTAGTACCTGGAACTTATACAGGATTGTGTTATGGTCAATTTTCTTTTGTTCCAAAATATTATGGGATAAAGTTGTTTTTCTGGCCACTTGATTGAATGAAACACACACAGGGAGAAGTCTTATGGCAATGATTTGTACGCAATGTGTTTCTTATAACCGAAGTGTGGTCTGTGGAACGGCTGCAGGGTAGAATAAGTGCATGAACAGGAACAGGACCTCGGGACTTTAAAAATTGGGAGGCTTCTTGTACCATTGCCTGCATTTAGCTATAATGACCTGAGGACAAGCCAAACTATCTGAGAATTGGAAAAGAATGCGGCTGTGTTAGGGATTGTCTGACAAGACTTCACAGGAACAGCTTGATTTTGGCTTTGTATCTGATCCTAAAGAGAGTCTGTCAGTACAAAATAACCGTTCAAACCAAAAACAAGCGCTCGGTGCACCTTTGGTGTGGCCAAACATTTCAGTGCACCTTCCAACGTGCAAGTTTTCCATCTATCGTTAGCCATTATCTTTCTTGAATAACTGCCCTGGAATTACGCCAGCTAGAAAAAGGTGAAAATAGATGGAAAACTAGTACGGTAGTTTGGAAGGTGCATCTAACTGCTTGGCCACACCAAGAGTGCATCGCATTCCAGTGCTTGATTTCAACAGTCATTTTGTGCTGACAGTCTACTTTTAAACACGTAGAAATGATTTATACATGGATGCAATTGGCATTATACAATATGTCACAAAAGTGAGTACACCCCTTGCATTTTTATAAATATTTTATAGTTGCTGTAGTACCCGAGCGTTTCCTGGGATAGTAACTGTCTCTCTGTCTCTCTTCGAGTTTCTGTCTGTCTCTCTGTCTGTCTGTCTCTATCTCTGTGTCTGTCTGTCAGTCTCCTTCCCCGTCAGTCTCCTTCCCCGTCTGTCTCTTTCCCCGTCTGTCTCTTTCACTGTCTGTCTCTTTCACTGTCTGTCTCTTTCACTGTCTGTCTCTTTCACTGTCTGTCTCTTTCCCTGTCTGCCTGCCTCTTTCCTGTCTGGCTTTCTCTGCCTGTACTCTTTCCCTGTCTGGCTGTTTCTTTACCTATCTGCCTGCCTCTTTCCCTGTCTGGCTGTCTCTCTGCCTGTGTCTTTCCCTGTCTGGCTGTCTCTCTGCCTGTCTCTTTCCCTGTCTGGCTGTCTCTCTGCCTGTCTCTTTCCCTGTCTGGCTGTCTCTCTGCCTGTCTCTTTCCCTGTCTGGCTGTCTCTCTGCCTGTCTCTTTCCCTGTCTGGCTGTCTCTCTGCCTGTCTCTTTCCCTGTCTGGCTGTCTCTCTGCCTGTCTCTTTCCCTGTCTGGCTGTCTCTTTCCCTGTTTGTCTCTGTCTGTCTCTCTGCCTGTGTCTTTCCCTGTCTGTCTGTGTCTGTCTGCCTCTGTCTGTCTCTTTGACTGTGTCTCTCTCTCTCTCTGTCTCTCTATCCATCTCCCCACTGACATCTTATTACCTCACACATAAGCTTCTTATACTAACAATTTATTTTGTTCCTATAGCAACCACTCACAGTTCCTATTAATAACCTAATAGCTCGCAGCTCCATTGACTTTAATGGAGGCATGATTTTTGGAGAGTAACTGTAAAGCATGGGGTTAAATTTTCCTGTCCAAACATAGTCTATGACGTTCCCTGAGTCACATGGGGCGTCTGTGCAAAATTTCGTGATTGTAAATGCGACGGTACGGATTCCTTTAGCGGACACACACACACACACTCAGCTTTATATATTAGATCTTTTCACTGGCCATTTTTCCACTTAGAGCTGTACTCACTTTTGTTGCCATTGGTTTTGACATTAATGTCTGTGTGTTGAGTTATTTAAAAGGCACCAAATTTACACTGCTGAACACTGACACTGTACATTGTATCATAGTGTCATATTTTCACTGTTGTCCCATGAAAAGATGAAATGTGAACTGTAATAAGATTCTTCAAATTCATTTGAGGTTTGCGCCCCTTAGGCGGGCTTTGCACGTTGCAACATCGGTAACAATGTGTTACCGATGCTGCAGCGATAGTCCCGCCCCCGTCGCACGTTCGATATATAGTGAAAGCTGCCGTAGCGATTATTATCGCTACGGCAGCTTTACACGCACATACCTGCCGTGCGACGTCCCTCTGGCCGGCGACCCGCCTCCTTCCTTAGGGGGCGGGTCGTGCGGCGTCACAGTGACGTCACACGGCAGGCGGCCAATTGAAGTGGAGGGGCGGAGATGAGCAGGATGTAAACATCCCGCCCACCTCCGTCCTTCTCATTGCAGCCGGGAGGCAGGTAAGGTGAAGTTCCTCGCTCCTGCGGCTTTACACACAGCGATGTGTGCGGCCGCAGGAACGAGGAACTACATCGTACCTGTCGCTCCCCCGGCATTATGGAAATGTCGGAGGCTGCAGCGATGATACGATGACGACGATTTTGCGCTCGTTCATCGTATCATCTAGGATTTACACACTACGACATCGCAAGTGACGCCGGATGTGCGTCACTTTCGATTTGACCCCACCGACATCGCACCTGCGATGTCGTAGTGTGCAAAGCCCGCCTTAATAAATGTGGCACATCTTTCCGCTGCTGTGCGCCACTATAAGAACTTTATATGCATTCTGATGTCATTTGTGCTCAATCACACTGTCTCCATGAAGCCCTGTGTTCAAAAAGTTGGCGTACTTGGCCGGGACTGGTGTAGAAACATTATTACACAACATTTCAAACAATTTTACACTAAAAATTCGGATTTTTAGGCCACATTTTCTTTTAAAGATGGAATGGACAAGGAATGTATCATCTGAAAAGTACATGTTAATTAAATCAGGTTTTTATTATAAACATTTATGAAAACTTTTTGCGTTTTGCTTTTAAGTGTGACTTATACATAAAATGTTTCCTGTTCACACTAGTCATCTTTGCACAGGATGAGAGTCATTCATCACCTCATTATCAGCTATTTAGGTTATACTCACATGATTTAAAATCCAATGGGTATTTTTGTGACAAAAATCCAAGACGAAGATTCCTCCATGAATTTGCTGAGGGTGTGCAGCAGATGCACAAAAGATTACGCCTATTGTTTTAAAAAAAAATTGCTAATTCTACTTTAGTGTTGTTGTCCAAAATAAGTAACATGCTGCAGCTGTGTTGACCCGTGAAGGATATTGTGAAATCCATATTCACACGCTTGGTGATGAAGGTTTAGGTGCATCATCTATACACGAAAGGGGGCTTTACACGCAACGATATCGCTAACGAGATATCGCTGGGGTCACGGAATTCGTGACGCACATCCGGCCTCGTTAGCAACGTCGTTACGTGTAACAGCTACGAACGTCCGTTAACGATCAAAAATACTCACCTTATCGTTGATCGTTAACACGTCGTTCTAATCCCAAATATCGTTGCTGGTGCTGGATGCAGATTGTTCGTCGCTCCTGAGGCAGCACACATCGCTACGTGTGACACCCCAGGAAAGGCTAACAACACCTTACCTACGTCCTCCGGCAACGAGGTGGGCGTCACCTTCTTTCGGCAGCTCTCCGCTTCTATTCGATGGCTGCCGTGTGACGCCGCACGAACCGCCCCCTTAGAAAGGAGGCGGTTCGCCGGCCACAGCGACGTCGCTAGGCAGGTAAGTCCGTGTGACGGGGACTAACGAGATTGTGCGCCACGGGCAGCGATTTGCACGTGACGCACAAACGTTGGGGACGACTGCTGTCACGAGCGACTTAGAAAGGAGGCGGTTCGCCGGCCACAGCGACATTGCTAGGCAGGTAAGTCTGTGTGACGGGTACTAACGAGATAGTGCGCCACGGGCAGCGATTTGCACGTGACGCACAAACGACGGGGGCAGCTGCTTTTACGAGCGACATCGCTAGCAATGTCGCTGCGTGTACAGCCCCCTTTAATAGAGTTTTCCAGTGCTAGTTATGAGGATACTGTCAGGGCCAGGCGGTCGGGCAGACCCAGGAGGTGGATCCACTGGGCCGAACTCTAAGATGGTGGTAAGGAGTCCGGTAGCTGAAGCACTATGGGCAGTAGAACAGTCCGTGCCAGTGAGTGTAACGAAGGAGTCCCTGGGACCGCGGAGTCACAGATGGTAGTCCGGGTGACGTAGCTCAGGTTCGGAAGCCGAGGTGATGTCAGGCGGGGTCCGGAACCTTTGGAGCGAGATGACGGGTCACCGCAGGGATCCGAGATGGTACGGACTGTCAGATGGCAGACGGACAGCGTGCGGGGTTCGGGATTCAGCAGGACCGGATGGCGAGGCAGGATCAGCTCTAGAAGAGAGATACGTGAGTATGGCAAGACGACACAAGGAGACCTGACTCCTAGCTTGGAAAACACGAAGATCAGGCCCCGCCCTCTTGGACAATACACCCCTTTATACCCTGTACCTGTTTAGCCTCATTTCCTGTTAATGGACGCTGGCCCTTTAAGAAAGGGTCAGTGACCGCGCGCGCGCCCTAATGCGCATGCGCGCAGCCCGGGTGCCAGAAGCCAGGGAAGGAGGCTGAGAAGAGGACGCAGGGGAGCCGGCCAGGGCCTGGGAGGCCGTCGGGCGCCGCGATCGGAGACCAGGGGGCCTGGGAAGGACGGGCACCGGAGCCAAGGACCCGGGGAGCGTGGCAGGTGAGCCGGGGAGCGGGGCTGAGGACCCGGTGAGCGGAGCGGAGGACCCGGGGAGGGGAGCCAAGGACCCGGGGAGCGTGACAGTACCCCCCCCCCACGCCCCCCTCCCCGCAACCGGGACATGAAGGCACGGATCAGAGGAGTGCCCACGTTCTCCCTGGGCTCCCAGGACCTATCCTCAGGACCATACCCCTCCCAGTCCACCAGGAAGAACTGTCGGCCTCGAACAGTCTTCATGGCCACGATATCCCTTACCGCATAGATGTCGTCATCGGCAATAGGTGGAGGAGCCGGACTGGCAGCAGCGGAGAAGGGACCAAGGACAACCGGCTTGAGCAGGGAGACGTGGAATGAGTTGGGTATCCTCATCGTGGCCGGGAGCTGTAGCTTGTAGGAGACCTCATTGATCTTGCAGAGGACCTTAAACGGCCCGATGTAGCGAGGGCCCAGCTTGTAGGAAGGTATCTTCAATCGGATGTACTGGGAAGCAAGCCAGACCAGGTCACCAGGAGAGAAACACGGAGGGTCCAGACGCCTCTTGTCAGCGTGTTTCTTCATCCGCTGGGAAGCGCGTCCAAGGGACGCCTTGACAGAGTCCCAAATGGTAGCGAAGTCACGGGCTACAGTATCAGCCGCAGGGACATCCGAAGAAGGGGATATAGGCAATGGAACGGAGGGCTGAAGTCCGTAAACGACATGGAAGGGAGATTTGGAGGACGACTCACTGATGTGGTGGTTATGTGAGAATTCAGCCCAAGGCAGAAGCGTGGACCAGTCGTCGTGATGGGTGTTGACATAGTGACGTAAGAAGGATGTCAAGATTTGATTGACCCTCTCCACTTGGCCATTAGACTGAGGATGGTATGCGGAAGAAAAGTCCAGAGTTACTCCCAGATGTTTGCAGAGCGCCCTCCAGAAGCGGGAGGTGAACTGAGTTCCTCTGTCGGACACAATGTGGGATGGAAAGCCATGCAAGCGGAAGATGTGATGGATATAGGCTTCCGCGAGTTCCTGAGCAGAGGGCAGTCCAGCCATGGGGATGAAGTGAGCCATTTTGGAGAACCGGTCCACCACGACCCATATGACTGTGTGTCCAGAGGATAATGGCAAGTCCGTAATAAAATCCATCGCTATGTGTTGCCACGGAACTGAGGGTATAGGCAGAGGCAGAAGACGGCCATAGGGCAGGTGTTTGGGCGTCTTGTTTCTGGCACAAGAGGAGCAGGCAGAGACAAAAGCAGCGACGTCCGTGCGAAGGGATGGCCACCAGTAATGGCGTACAATCGCACCCCATGTTCTCTTCTGGCCTGCATGACCGGCTGTTTTTGAGGCATGACCCCAGTGTAACACTTTTTGCCTGTCAGTCTCAGAGACATAGGTCTTTCCGGGCGGTATCTGGGCCAGGGTGACAGGGGCCACCGAAATGATCTTGCTAGGAGAGATGATGGGTTGGGTAGTCTCTTCCTCCTGCTCCATGGGCATGAAAGACCTAGACAAAGCATCAGCGCGTACGTTCTTGTCCGCGGGTCGGAAATGGAGCTGGAAGTCAAACAATTCGGGGATGAGCGGCAGAGGGTACTTGTTCTTTACGGTGATCTGATTCAGACCCCGGTAGTCGATGCATGGGCGTAGGTCACCCTCTTTCTTCTTAACGAAGAAGAAGCCTGCTCCCGCAGGAGAGGAGGATCTCCGGATGAATCCCTTTGCCAGGCTTTCTGTGATGTAGGTGGACATGGCCCTGGTTTCGGCTGGAGACAACGGATATATCCGTCCTCGAGGCGGTGTTGTTCCTGGGAGCAGGTCGATGGCACAATCGTAGGGACGGTGTGGCGGAAGTACCTCAGACTCCTTCTTGTCAAAAACGTCTGCGAAGGACCAATAGGCCGAAGGCAGTTCCGGCAGGTTCTCTGGAACCGGAGGTCGTCGGATAGGTTGTATGGACTTCAGACACTTCTCATGACAAGCAGGACCCCATCGGGTGATTTCGCCAGTACCCCAGCTGACTGATGGTTCGTGTGTCCGCAACCAGGGAAGTCCCAGCAGGATTTGATGGGACATGTGTGGAAGGACGTAGAGAGCGATGTTCTCGGTGTGCAGGTCACCGATACGCAGTTCGACCGGACTGGTGACCCAGGAGATGGTATCAGAGAGGGGTCTCCCATCCACAGAGGCAATCACTAGGGGCTTCTCGAGTGGAGTAACAGGCAGCTGGTACTTGTCCACCGTGGCCTGCTGGATGAAATTGCCTGCTGCTCCAGAGTCGAGGTATGCCTCAGCCGTGAAGCGCGTCTCTCCCGTTGACACTTGCACAGTCCACATAACCGGGTCTGAGAGAGTCCCAGCACCTAGGGTGGCCTCTCCTACCAACCCTAGGCTTTGGAGTTTCCCGGCCTTTCCGGACAGGAGCGTAGGAGGTGTGTGTCCTCTCCGCAGTAAAAGCAGAGACCCTTGGCGAGCCGCTCTGCTCGACGTTGTTCAGACTGTCGTACTCGGTCGATCTGCATGGGCTCGTGGACGGGAATCCCAGCTGTTGATGACTGAGATACGGAGGGCTTCTGTGGAGGAGAGGAATGCCGTACCGGACGTCTCTCACGAGACAGCTCTTTGGAGCGCTCCTGAAAACGTATGTCCACTCGAGTTGCTAGGGCAATCAGGGCATCTAGGGTGGAGGGCACGTCACGACCCGCCAACTCATCTTTGATGCGACTCGAGAGTCCTTCCCAGAAGGCGGCTGTTAGGGCCTCATTATTCCACCCGAGTTCTGAAGCCAAAGTGCGGAAACGGATGGCGTATTGGCCCACCGTCAGTGTTCCTTGACGTAAGCGGAGGAGGGATGAAGCAGACGCAGAGGCGCGTCCCGGCTCGTCAAAGGTGCTGCGAAAGGCCTGCAGGAACTCTTGAAGATCCTTGGTCATAGGGTCCTCCTTCTCCCACAACGGGTTCATCCATGCCAGTGCCTCGCCCTCCAGGTGAGACATGATGAAGGCGACCTTGGCTTGGTCGGAGGCAAACAGATGTGGCAGCTGCGTGAAATGGAGGGAGCATTGGTTTATAAACCCCCTGCAGGACTTGGGATCTCCGGCGTACCGGGGTGGTGAGGCCAAACGCAGTCTGGAAGCATCCGAAGAAGCAGCCACGGGAGCGGGGGACGTGGCTTGACTAGTGGCGGCTTGGGATGCCGAAGACATGACTGCCGCTTGTAGCGTGGTCAGGCGGGTGTCCACGGAAGTCATAAAGTTCAGCATGCGGGTCTGGACTTCACGCTGGCGTTGGAGTTCCTCTTGCAAGGCCGCTAGTGCTGCAGCGGGATCCATGGCCTGATCTTACTGTCAGGGCCAGGCGGTCGGGCAAACCCAGGAGGTGGATCCACTGGGCCGAACTCTAAGATGGTGGTAAGGAGTCCGGTAGCTGAAGCACTATGGGCAGTAGAACAGTCCGTGCCAGTGAGTGTAACGAAGGAGTCCCTGGGACCGCGGAGTCACAGATGGTAGTCCGGGTGACGTAGCTCAGGTTCGGAAGCCGAGGTGATGTCAGGCGGGGTCCGGAACCTTTGGAGCGAGATGACGGGTCACCGCAGGGATCCGAGATGGTACGGACTGTCAGATGGCAGACGGACAGCGTGCGGGGTTCGGGATTCAGCAGGACCGGATGGCGAGGCAGGATCAGCTCTAGAAGAGAGATACGTGAGTATGGCAAGACGACACAAGGAGACCTGACTCCTAGCTTGGAAAACACGAAGATGAGGCCCCGCCCTCTTGGACAATACACCCCTTTATACCCTGTACCTGTTTAGCCTCATTTCCTGTTAATGGACGCTGGCCCTTTAAGAAAGGGTCAGTGACCGCGCGCGCGCCCTAATGCGCATGCGCGCAGCCCGGGTGCCAGAAGCCAGGGAAGGAGGCTGAGAAGAGGACACAGGGGAGCCGGCCAGGGCCTGGGAGGCCGTCGGGCGCCGCGATCGGAGACCAGGGGGCCTGGGAAGGACGGGCACCGGAGCCAAGGACCCGGGGAGCGTGGCAGGTGAGCCGGGGAGCGGGGCTGAGGACTCAGGGAGCGGAGCGGAGGACCCGGGGAGGGGAGCCAAGGACCCGGGGAGCGTGACAGATACACATGGCAACAATAGACTTGTAGACAATTAAGGCATTGCAGCAGGCAAATGGGTAATAGTAGATATGTAATGACAAACTGCTTTTAGCTTGCAGAGATGTGGTTACCCACAGGAGTGATAGCTGATTAGTCAAACTTGTAACTTACTTGTAGAGTAACTAGATATGTATACAAATAGGAACCTGTAACAAGGACATGGTTAACTGCAGGATTGTAGTGAAGTATTGGCATGCTTGCTTTATGAAATAGCAGAAATATTAGGAAACTTGTTTGAAGTGCTATGTTACCTTGATTGCAGAGACTCAGGTGTGAATAGTAACAAGAAGTTGGTAATCTGTAAACTTGTTTGAGAATGATAGATGCAGACTACATCTAACTAAACTGGGCTGAATTTGGAAATAAACCCTAGTACTTGAAAGGAAGTAGTTATTATTGGCAGGACATCTGGCTAAAGCTGAGCAAGGTGAAGGTATGCTAACTCCTGACATACCCATGGTAACTGAGAGCAATGCTTTCTCAATACTCAGGCTTTGGGTGAGGATGCCAGAATTGTTTACTGGGTTACCACATTAATCTGGTAAGGACTAGCACAGAAAGGGCTGTCCATAGGCAGAGGAGCCAGGAAAGGGGAGAAACCGCATGCTGCAGTGTTCACTGCTTATATAACATCACAAACAGAGCGCTGCACTGATTTCCTCTAAATGTGTTTTCTTCTATCATGGCGCAACTACAGGTTTCGGACCAGTGATCTCTGGTTAGTGGTCGGTTTCCCTCTTGGTTGGACCACAGCCTGTTTTGTGTTGGTCTAACTGCTTGTCTCTCCGTATTCTCTGCCTTCCTATTTCACTTCTATTCAGCTCTATGCACTTTCTCGCTTGGTTTACCCAATCACATTTTTGGAGGGGCGATTTATACTCACTACTCACATGCCTGCGTGCTGGCTATATTTCTGGATGGATGGTTGTCTGAAGTCCCAGATCCACAGGTAAGGTTTTCTTACTGAGATATTACTTTTTCCTGCAGTTTGTCTGAATCCCTTCCCAGTTATTTACATTTTGTTTCATTTCAGGTTAAGAGCATTTCCACATATTCTGTTATTCCTTTTTGGCATCTTTAATTCCATCATTCCTGTTTCTGCACATTCCTAGTCCGATATCTCACCCTCTGCTTGCGTGAACGTCATTTATGCTTATTGTTTTTGTGTTACACTTGGTTTATAACTTGGGGTGCAATTAAGGAAACTCAGGGTCAGTCGTCAAGGAGTGGGGACGCCATTATGTAATCTTAGGATGCCAACCTCTGCTTTCAGGCAGGGACAAATCAGGGTCCGGTCTAGCGCAAGCACTAGCCTGTTTTGGGACCTGTGGATTTCTGGTTTTACATCTCCTCTGGTTTGTCCATCCCCATGAGAGTGTTAGGGTTTAAGTCATAATGTCCTACTTTTCCTGGTTATATAACCTGGTTTCTGTATTCTCCATAAAATTACTTTCCCCTCTAGCCACTGCAGATGTATGTATAACCCTTTGATTCTGCCTCCTGCTATGTCTAACACTGAGAGAAGGGAGACAAGAGCCATCAGGAGAGTCAGCTCAGTCACATGTGTCTTTTTTTGCAGAACACTCAGGTAGATAAAGGACTTAAGGCCAATTCACACGCAGCGATATTGCTAGAGATATCGCTAGCGAGCGTACCCGACCCCCGTCGTTTGTGCATCATGGGCAAATCGCTGCCCGTGGCACACAATATGGTTAGGAGCCGTCACACGGACTTACCTGCCTAGCGACGTCGCTGTGGTCGGCAAACCGCCTCCTTTCTAAGGGGGCGATTCGTGCGGCGTCACAGCGGCGTCACTAAGCGGCCGCCCAATAGAAGCGGAGGGGCGGAGATGAGAGACTGTAACATCCCGCATACCTCCTTCCTTCCTCATTGCCGGCGGCCGCAGGTAGGCTGTTGTTCGTCGTTCCCGAGGTGTCACACGTAGCGATGTGCACTGCCTCGGGAACTATGAACAACCTGCGTCCTCAACAATCAACGATTTTTTGAAAATGAACGACGTGTCAACGATGGATGATTTGGTGAGTATTTTCCATCGTTAACGGTTGTTTGTGCGTGTCACACTCAACAACGTCACTAACGATGCTCGATGTGCGTCACGGAATCTGTGACCCCGGTGATATATCGTTAGATACGTCGCTGCACGTAACGGGGCCTTTACAAACACTCTGAAGCCATAAAACGATAGAAGATCCTTAATGAAGACTATTTTGAAAATTGCTTAACATTGCATTTAGGATGCAAATGAACATTAAAACAAAATTATGCATGAAGGTGAACATAGCCTTTACACCTAATAGAATTTAATAGGGCCCATAATATAAATATAAATTCAATGACATAAGGTTCTCCAGATTAATGTGACGATGAAGTAAACTAGGAGACAGTGAGAGAAATACAACAACCGAATACAAACCAGTACATGTTCAACCACAGACTCATTTACTTCTAAATATTTCAGCCATACCTTAACCGGTGCCAAGACTTTACTCTGCTGCAGAAATAGAAATCAGTTTTTCCCTCTCCTAACAGGGCTTGAGACTAAAGAAGTGTTTAATCAGAAGCTATGGGGAGGGAGGCCAATCCTGTCAGTATATTGGGTTTCAAAAGATTATATTTTGGCAAAGTGCATGAGGTTTGGGGAAGAAAAGGCATTTTGGTTTTTAGAGTTCTTATGTAACCTGCCGACTGCTGGAAGGATAATATTAGACTTTGATTTCTCCTTGTTGGAATGAATAAAATAATACCTAACTTAAAATATTCTACAATCTTAATACCGGCCTGTCACATGACAATGATTGCATGTTAATGTTCTTGCTACAATGTATCAGCCTGGAATCACTCAAAATCAAGGAACAATTAAATACTTTTCCTATACGGCTAACAATGCCCATATAGATTAATGTGGGGAATCTGTCATCCATTATGCATAGGAGCATCCAAATAATTCCCCAACAGCAGATGTTATAGATAATGAGGATTGCTATATTTCGATGTAGTAAAAAGTCTGTGCTCGCTACCCTAATACTAAATATATATTTTTAGCTTTCAAAAAAAACATTTTCGAACTATAAGCTCCAAAAATGCTGCTACCACTAGAGGTGCACAATACGTATTTACTCTGTACTTATTGCATATTGTTTTTGAAAGGAGCATTTTTTAATAATTAATCTCTTAGATTGCATTCATACACAGCTGTTAAGGCTGCTTTACACGTTGCAATTTCACATACAATATTGTATGCGATTTGCAACGCCCCCATCGTATGTGTGGCACATTCAATTTGTTGAATGTGCCGCACAAACGATTAACTCCCGTCACACGTACTTACCCGTCCATACGACCTCGATGTGGGCGGTGAACGTCCACTTCCTGGAGTGGGAGGGACGTTCGGCGTCACAGCGACGTCACGCGGCAGCCGGCCAATAGAAGCGGAGGGGCGGAAATGAGCGGGACGTAAACATCCCGCCCACCTCTTTCCTTCCGCATTACCAGCCGGGAGCCGCGGGACGCAGGTAAGATCTGTTCACTGTTCCCGGGGTGTCAAACACTGCGATGTGTGCTGCCACGGGAACATTGAACAACCCGACGTGCAATTCGTCAGGATTCAACGACGTGTATGCGATGAACGTTTTAACGTTCAATCGCAATCGCACGTAGCTGTCACACATTGCAATATACCTTACAATGCCGGATGTGCGTCACTTACGACGTGACCCCCCCCCGACACATCGTAAGATATATTGTAGCGTGTAAAGCTCGCTTTATGCACTGCCCTCTGCCAGTTTGATCTTTCCACTGTTTCCCTGTACAATCACTGCAATCTGGTGCAGCCATAACAATTGATTTGGCAGTCTTGTCGTTGACACATGTAACACTCACTGCTGGAGATGGTAAAGCGGTGAGCAGAAGTGTACCCACTGGATTATAGGGGGGACCCAGGCTTAACCTCCAGTGAGAGGGACTTGACTAAGCACCCACCGAGAGGCAGACACCAGGTGCCACTCTCAGGGCAGTGTCCAGGCCTGTGGCAGCTGACCCCCAAGGCAGGGATGGAAAGTGGTGCAAAAAGGCACAGTCTCTAGTGCATCAGGAACAACCAGGAAGACTAAAGGCCCCGTTACACGCAACGACGTATCTAACGATATATCGCCGGGGTCACGGATTCCGTGACGCACATCCGTCATTATTAGCGATGTCGTTGCGTGTGACACGCACGAACGACCGTTAATGATGGAAAATACTCACCAAATCGTCCATCGTTGACACGTCGTTCATTTTCATAAAATCGTTGATTCTTGAGGACGCAGGTTGTTCGTCGTTCCCGAGGCAGCACACATCGCTACGTGTGACACCTCGGGAATGACGAACTGCAGCTTACCTGCGGCCGCCGGCAATGTGGAGGGAAGGAGTTGGGCGGGATGTTACGTCCCGCTCATCTCCGCCCCTCTGCTTCTATTGGGTGGCCGCTTAGTGACACCGCTATGACGCCACATGAACCGCCCCCCTTAGAAAGGAGGCGGTTCGCCGGCAACAGCGACGTCACTAGGCAGGTAAGTCCGTGTGGCGGCTCCTAACGATATTGTGCGACACGGGCAGCAATTTGCCCGTGATGCACAAACAACGGGGGCGGGTGCTTTCACCAGCAATACCGCTAGCAATATCGCTGCGTGTAACACCCCCTTTAGTCAAATGGCACAGCCAGAGAGGACGGACACAGTCACTAGTATAGCAGGGACTACCGGGGTAGCTGAGGCAGATAGAATGGCTTGGGTGGATGGACATAGTCACTAGTATAGCTGGGACCACCGGAGTAGTTGAGGCAGATAGCACAGCCAGGGTGGACAGACACAGTCACTAGTATAGCTGGAGCCACCGCGATAGCTGAGGCAGATTGCACAGCCAGGGTAAATGTACACAGGGGTACCGATGGGCCCGGAAACAGGCAAAGGACACTGTACACTGACACAAGGAGGAACAGCGGACAAGGGGACCAGACAACTAGCTGGCTAGTGAACAAACCATTATCTAACAAATAATGTTGATCAAGCACCTCCCCTATTGGGAGGGTGCTTTAAGTACCCAGTGCCTTTCAGCAATAGGCTGACAGGCACTTTCAGGAAATTATGCGCTGGCACTTTAAGAGAAGGGCAGCGGTGTGTGTGCAATACCTAGGAGTGGCATGCACAGGCCCTAGAAGGAGGAAGTAGAGTAGGCCCATGTGGGGGATCGCGGGTGAGTCATGCAGCGTGGTGCAGGCCGGCCGCGGCGGTGAGTGAGAGGATGTCCCTTCAAGGAGAAGAGCGAGTGGTGCAGGGATGCACTACAAAACAGTTACCTAAAAGATTAAATGACTGTGCAGGGAAACAGTTGAAAGACCGCAGTGACACAGGACTGCTATGCTTGAAAGCCGCAGCATGATTGCTGCTTGTGAACGTGGCCTTTGGCCTCATTCAGACGCCTGTTTTTTTCGAGTTCAAGTTTTTCATAGATAGCACTTGTACATGTGGTGCCCCTGAGGCTTCAGTCGCCACAGAGGTACTGCACCTCAGCCAGAGGAGTGGTATTCCATCCTGGGTAAGGAGGAGGTCAAAACCGGTTCACACAAAAGCACAACACCCAGGCTCAGAAACACCTCATCAGACATGGCAAGGGCGTGATTATACCTGAAGCCAGGCTGGGGGTGGGGTGGAGTTTTAGGAGTGGGAACACAGTGTGACGTGTGGAGTCGGAGAGTGAGGAGTTGGGGAGGAGCAGCTGTCAGGCAGGGGCAAATCATGGTAAGGTCTGGGGTAAGTAGTAGCCTGTGGATTTCTGGTTTTACATCCCCCCTGGTTTGTCCACCCCTTTGAGAGTGTTAGGGTTCAGTCGTAACAAAAACAATTACAGTGGAACCTTCGTTAACGAGAACAATCCATTCTGGGAGTGTGCTTGTAAACCAAGTTACTCGTCTAGCAAAGCAAGATTTCCCATAGGAAATCATTGGAATGCAGACAATTTGTTCCACAACTTGTTCAATGTCCCATCCTGGTCCCCTATTGTGCCATTACACAAATGCACAAACACACACAAACACACACAAACACACATGCACACACACATATTATGCTCACCCTACCTTCTGTTCCATTGCCTGCCTCCTGGTTCTTGCAGTTCGCCGGTACAGGACGTGTATCGGGTAGCCATCGCGACCGATCTGGGATGTCCGCTGCGAGAGCACTGACGTCAAAGGCAGGAGTCGCTTGCCTCTGATTGGCCAGCGCGCTGCCTTTGAGTAGCAGCTGACAGCGGAAGTTCCTCTATAGTCGCGATGCTTACCTGATACACATCCTGCAGTGGTGAACTACAAGAACCGGGAGGCCGGTGATGGAACGGAAGATAAGGTGACCATAATATGTGTGTGTTTGTGTGTGTTTGTGTGTGTGTCTGTGTGTATTTGTGCGTGTTTGTGTGGACTGCAAGAGCGGGTTAGAGCGCGGTGGATGTACGGAACCAGAATTGTGTGCAGTGAGTATTTGCTCGTACGGCAAAGCTTGCTCGTAAACTGAGTTACAAATTTACAGCAAGCTTTGCTCGTATAGCGAAATACTCGCAAACTGGGTCACTCGTAAACCGAGGTTCCACTGTACTTGAAATCGGAAATCATCTATAAATCTGTGTTTTGTTCAGTCGCCACTCCTTTTTATTCTCTTGATCTGGTTGACTAGCGTATTAATTTTCCTGTTGTCTGGCATTTTTCTTTAAATCTAGGAAACATGAGACTCTTGGTTTTTTTTTCCTTATAAGTATTCTTCTCTTTACTCTTTGAAAAGGTAATACATATAGACAACATAACATTGAAATCCAGTCATACTAGCTTGGTGATGTCATAGTTGTTCAGATACTTGTCCACATGGTTTTCACATTATCGGGATTAGCAGCCCACGACTGTCCACAATTGCAAAGGCCAAAGGAAATAAAGTTCTTTCATGATTATTACAGCTGTTTGGAGGGATACACTCAGAGGAGCATTACTGCCTCAATTTACAATTTCAGAAATTAAATTTAAAATTCTCAGGGTACGGACAAATGTTGAGACTGTCGTATTGAAAGCAATGGGATTAAAATTCTTGACAAATTGCAGTTGCTCCTATATAATAATAATAATAATAATCTTTATTTCTATAGCGCCAACATATTCCGCAGCGCTTTACAATTCAGGAGGAACATATACATATCATATACATGAACATATACAAACAAGTAACAATTATAGAGGATACAATATTTAAAAGGAAAAATGGCAACCCTGCTCGTGAGAGCTTACAATCTACAATGAGATGGGGGGAGGGGCAAGGTACAAGTGTTTATTTAAAATGACAATTCAGCCAGCTCAGGGGGATAGATGATTGCTTCCTGGACCAGTTAGCCAGAGCCTTGAGATGCATTTGGGTGCCAAGGAGTTTGACGTGGGGTTATGTTCTGAGAAGTTGTAGAGGGATTAGGTGAAATTAGTTTGGCTAGGGAGTGTGATAGGCCACCCTAAAAAGATGCGTTTTTAGGGAGCGTCTGAAGCTGAGTAAGTTGTGATTTGTCCTAACTTCTAGGGGTAGAGCATTCCAGAGGTTTGGTGCAGCTCGGAAGAAGTCTTGGATTCGGGAGTGGGAGGTTCGAATTAGTGTGGATGTTGGTCGAAAGTCATTTGCAGAGCGTAGAGAACGGGTGGGATGATAGACAGAGAGGAGGGCGGAGATGTAGAGGGTGCTGCACTGTGGAGAGCTTTGTGGGTGAGAACAAGCAGTTTGAATTGGATCCTGTGATATATGGGCAGCCAGTGCAATGACTGGCACAGAGCAGAGGCATCCGAGTAGCGGTTGGCCAGATGGGTGACCCTGGCTGCTGCATTAAGGATGGACTGTAGAGGGGAGAGTCTAGTTAGGGGGAGACCGATTAATAGAGAGTTACAGTATTCAAGGCGAGAGTGGATCAGGGCCACGGTGAGGGTTTTTGTCGTTTCCATTGTGAGAAAGGGGCGGATTCTAGCGATGTTCTTGAGGTGCAAGCCACAGGAGCGGGCAAGAGATTGTATGTGGGAGGTGAAGGAGAGATCAGTGTCAAGTATAACCCCCAGGCAGCGGGCTTGCGGCCTAGGACTTATCATTGTGCCACACACAGAGAGGGAGATGTCAGGTTTAGGAAGGTTGGGAGATGGAGGGAAAAGCAGAAGTTCAGTTTTGGAAAGGTTAAGTTTCAGATAGAGAGCAGACATGATGTTGCAAACTGCAGTCAGGCAGTCACTTGTGTTCTGTAGTACAGCGGGGGTGAGCTCAGGGGATGAGGTGTATAGCTGTGTGTCATCAGCATAAAGATGGTACTGAAAGCCAAATCTGCTGATGGTCTGTCCAATTGGGGCAGTGTAGAGGGAGAACAGAAGAGGGCCAAGGAGTGAACCTTGAGGGACCCCAACAGTGAGAGGAAGAGGAGAAGATGTGGAGCCAGCAAATGATACAATATATATAGAAATTGATTGTTGGTTGCAGCTTGAATTAGCAGGGAAACAGCAGTGTACTCACAAACCAGTCAACCATAGGACGTAACAATGACGTGTGCTCGACAATTAAATTGCAGTGTCGAATTGCGACATTGCATTTAACGATTAGTGTTGATTTGCAACTTCTTGAAACAGTCGCAAATGTTTGTGAATTTCTGTCTTTGGTGACAAGTCGCACACAACTCATTTACCATAGATTCCAATGGAAAGTCACATGCGACTGCAATTTGGCCATTTTTTTAATAGCAAAATCACTGCTGTAGAATAGTTGCTCGACAGCAATTCTCAAGTTGCACTGATGTTTTTGATCATGCGACTTGTCAAAGAATTGCAGATGGACAAAACACATGTCTGTCACGTCTCCACCAGAGCCCGCTCCTGCAACTTCTACTTCTACCACCGTATTCCCGTCATGGGCAGTGCTGGTGATAGGGGAGAAGTGAGTACCAGTAGCTCTGGTGGGCGTGGGCTCTGCCCATCCATTAAGCTGGGTTTCCCTGGGACCTGCAATACCACTAGCTGACTGTGGTGGCGTGTGACTTCCAACTGAAGTTACAACCATTCAGCTACAGCCAACGGGAAGGTGCCACATCCTACTTATTCTTCCTCCTGTCTGCTAGTTGCCGCCAGATATAGTCTTATAGTATTCTGTTGGTCTCTGGTTTACACCCTGCTCCTGAATTCTGGTCCCTGTGTTTTGACTTCTGCTTGTTCACTGATGACGCTCCTGCTTGCTGTGTTTTGTATTTCCCTCCCTTCTCTGGTTTGACCTTGGCCTGGTTTCCTGACTACGCTCTTGTTTACCGTTTTTGTCCCTTTTTGCACCTCCTTGTTTTGACCCTGCCTGACAACTACGCTTCTCTGGACTGCAGCCTTTCATAGGCAGCGACCTCCTAGATCCTGTAGTAATTCCAAATCCCTGTACAGGGGTTAAAGGGTTTGGGGGTTCTTGAGAATCTGCTGCAGGGGCAGCTTACCTCTAGTCTGTCCATGACAGCCATCCTGAGTCTGTGGTTCCGGGCAGACGTCACAATGTCGCTGTGTAACACCAGCCTCAATATTAAAATTTGTGGGGGGGGTTTTTTATTGAAATACAGGTAAAAAAAATAAAATTGCTCTCTCTGGGTCATATCTAGAAGTGCACAACGCTGCAGTCACACCATCGGGATCTTGGCTTCTGAATAGGCCCATCTCCCTCATAAGACATTCCTGGTAGAGTTTAGCAAAAAGTTTTGCAGAACCCTGGTCCAGCATCCTAGTTGGCTACGGATCAGGGCAATGGAAAGTTTCTTGGCCAGCGCTTGAATACTGGCAGTATGAATGCTTCTTGTGATTACTACATCACAAGAGGTGCCCAAGATGCCATTCATGTGCCGGCCAAGATAGACTGCATCGCCCTGGTCTGGCTGTCATGAAGTATCAATGTAGATGCTGGATCTTTTTGCTCATCTCCAGATGTCAACACTATAAATAAGGGCCTACTAGAGATTTTGTAATGGGCCCAGGGACATCAAGTTATGTCTCTGTGAACTGATACGAACATAAAATGGGCCAGTGTGAATAAGAGAATTCTCAGGGATACATGATACATGGTAGCAAATTCCTTAAAGGGGTGTTGTTAAAGTGAATTCCCATCTGCAAGATCCTATCCCAATATGTAGAAGATGTAATAATAACATTTGCAAATATCTCCAAGCAGAAATGAAATTTAGTTCTCTTGATTAGCTAAGTCACTTGCCTCATGGGCATTGCAGTAGCTTAGGCATCCATTGTTACAACCACTAGAAATTAACAAACTGTCACTATTTGAATGATCATGTAACGCCCTTGCCAGCATCACCGCGCTGTTCAGCCACCTCCCCCCGGTGAGGACGCTATACCTTTCACCTTCCTGGCCACCTACCTAGCGATAGCTGCTTCATCTGCAGTCTATTGTACTGTCTCCCAGGGCCTACACACATTGCACAGGCCTAATGGGAATGTCCATAGGGTGCGTGCATGGCCACCCCCTTTTTTTTTTTTTTTTTTTAAAGGTCCAGTATGCCCTGACCCGGAAGTGCCTCTCAGGTCGGCTGAGAGGCTTCAGGTATTTAAGGCACCTTCCCCTTAAGGAAGGTGCCTGGGTAACAAGTTAGTTACTTAGCTAATTCTCAGGTCTTCAGTGCTGCTGTTGCTGCTGCCATTACTGAGCTATATTCTGCTGGTGATTTGTATTTGTGTTTCAGTGCACTTCTAATCTGCTGCTGCTACAATCATCCACACCGGCCAGCTAGCACAATATCCGCTGCTGGAAGTATCAACGCCGGCTGACCCCAACGGTACCCACTGCCACAAGTATCCTCTTCAGCCGTTGCTACCGCATCCATCCATGCTGGCCAAATCCATTACACCGGTTGCAGCTGCTGTTCCTATCCTCAAAGACTATATTGTTTCTGTGGTGCCAGCTGCCGAGGTACTGCAGATCCTCTGTTGGCTGCTTACCATCGTGTGTCCCTATTGCCACCCCTGGTGGCGGTAGTGAAGACATAGCAGCCGGTCCATTTCACTCTTCCAGGCAAGTAAATTGTGCCTATGGTCCCACTATTCCTGTGCTCGCTCTGCGAGCATAACAGATCATAACCATGGATACCTAAGCTACTGCAATACCCTGCAAATGAGGTAAGAGACGTAGCTAATCAGAAGAACTATACTACATTTCTAATTGACGTATTTACTAATATTATTAATGTTGTTGTTATTATTATTATACCTACTACATATTGAGATGGGATCTTGGAGATACGAATATCACTTTAGGTTGGGTATAGGTTTAGGATAGGAAAGGAGATCACTCCCCAATTGCCAGGACTCCGACTGTCAGGACCCTCATAGATTCCAAGAGCCCCTTGTGAATGGTGCGATAAGGGGGCTTTTCACGCAACAACATCACTAACTAGATGTCATTGGGGTCACGGAATTCGTGACGCACATCCGGTCTCGTTAGCGATGTTGTTGCGTGTGACACGTACGAGCGACCGCTAACGATCAAAATTACACACCTAATCGTTGATCGTTGACACGTTGTTCTAATCCCAAATGTCGTTGCTCGTTTAGGACGCAGGTTGTTCGTCGTTCCTGAGGCAGCACACATCGCTACATGTGACACATCAGAAACGAGGAACAACACCGTACCTGCGTCCTCCGGCAACGAGGTGGGCGTCACTTTCTTTCCGCTGCTTCTCCGCCCCTCCGCTTCTATTGGATGGCTGCTGTGTGACGTCGCTGTGACGCCGCACAAACCGCCACCTTAGAAAGGAGGTGGTTCGCCGGCGACGTCGCTATGCAGGTAAGTATGTGTGATGGATACTAGCGGTGTTGTGCGCCACGGGCAGCGATTTGCCCTTGATGCACATCTGACGGGGGCGGGTGCTTTCACCAGCGACATCGCTAGCGATGTTGCTGCGTGTAAAGAAGCCTTTAGTCGATCTTGCGTACCTTGCTCCATTCATTCTTAATGGGAGCACTGGAGATAGCGTTCAACTGATCGTCGTTATTCTAACAAGAATGAGTGCAGGGGTAGTTCACATGATCGGCCATCGTACCACTGACACATAGCTCTTCAGCTGGTTCTTGGGATCGATCGGACTCGCAGTGTTTGGGAAGTTATCCCCTGTCCCATTGATCGGGGATAACTTTCACACTTGAGACTATCCCATTAATGTCTGGCATGCACTTCAGTGTCGATAGAGTTAAATAGATTCCTCTGCCAAAGCAACACAAAACATCTGCTTTGCGTTAGCCCTGATGGAGGGACTACTTATAAATGCATGACTTAACCAGCCTTTGCCGAGGTAAATGTCACATAGCTGAGACCCGTCCAGCATCAGAATTAAACTCTGCTTTCTTTTGAAGCAAATAAAAGGGCCCATTTTATATCTGAGGTATTTTTATGGGCTACCATTAGCGAATAAAATGACAAATGAAAGCGCCCTGATGACTTTCTCTCCAAATAATATTACCTCAGAAAATCCTGGTCTCTAAGATGAGGTGTTATTTACTGAATGGGAGAGGTACGGCCCCGAATAGCGTCGTCTACCGAAATCTAAATTGAGGTGCGATTATAAAAAAATCGGACGACAGAAGAAACCTTAGGCCTCAGCTGAGGAGATACTGACTAGACGCTGCTTCCTGTATGAAGCGGTGAATATATCAGCCAGAAAAAATGCTTCTCTGGAGACGTTGTATTTCAGACATGAATAGTAAAACAAAAATGCTTGTTGTATCAGGCCGGGGTCCAGTTTCATTGCTAGGTATACACAAATTTAATAGGACTCGAGTAAAATGAAGGGAATATGAAACATAGATGTGTGGATTTTGAGGGTGGGTGGAGAGGCCACACGATGGAGGCAATGTACGGATTAATTTAATTGCCTGTGATTACTGGATGTCTTTACAAATTAATGGTGTCAGATAAGGCTGGGTTCAGACGAGTGCATGCAAAATCGTCCATTTTTCATCCAAGAAAAAAAATAAAATTTTCATCTGTAGTGTTATCCCTATGCCATGTGTCTGTTTTTTATATCCATATGACATCCGTTTTATACATTAACATTTTATGTTATAGCAATGGACCAAGTACATTTTTTTTACGTGCAGACCATCTGTCTGTAAAAAGGTTCCTGAATATTACTACAATGCCTTGTCTTTCTGTAAGGTAAAACATTTCCCTGCTTGTTTTGAAACCGGTACGGAAATGTTTTACGTCACAGAAAGCAGCATCTGCGATCCCATGCTGTTTTGACTGTATATTCTCTTTTCCTTCCTCCCCTTCCTCCCCTGTGGTATGATCAGTCCACGTTCCTTTACGGTCCGACACTGCCATTACACAGCACATTGCAGGGGCACATATATAAGATTATCTCAGCACAGGAACATTGTTGTTTAACAAATCCAATTGGGAAGCTTATTGTTATTCTGAGATCTGTTGATTAAAATGTACTTTGTTGATGGGAATACCCGTTTAGGGATATCATTAGGTTTAGGGATATGAACAATAGTAGCACTGGCGTCTCTGCAGAGACGCCGACTTTCTCAGCGCCCCGGCCGGGTCGCGTCCTCCCCCGCAATCCACATGTGCTTTTGCTTCTTTCCCCTCCCGGGCCCTATTCAGGGTTCCCGGGAGTGCACCTAAGATGCACGCACGCACCAGCCATCCTCTTAAAGGGGCAGCATGCTATTTCCATGAAATGCCTCCTAGGGTGCGTGCGCGTACCTTTTCTTAAAATGCCAGTACGCCCTAACCCGGGAGTGCCTCTCAACCTTTGGCTGAGAGGCACTAGGTATTTAAGGCATGCGCCCTTTAAATGAGGTGCCTGGCCAATGTGGGCTATACATTACTAGTTGTCAGGTCCCTTTTGCTGCCGCTGTATTGCTGTGTGCCGCATTGCTAATACCCGTCTGTGTTTCAGTACCTGATGTAATCACTGCTGCAACTATCCGTACCAGATGTTTATGCCAAACCGCTACTGCAACTATCCGTTCCAGCTATATATATGACGAACCGCTGCTGCAAATATCCGTACCAGTTGTATCTGCTGAACTGCTACTGCAAATATCCGTACCAGTTGTATCTGCTGAACTGTTACTGCAACTATCCGTACCAGCTGTATATCACCAACCACTGCTGCAACTATCCATACCAGCTGTATCTGCCAAACCAGCTGCCGCAACTATCCGTATTGGCCGAGGCTGCTAAATCAGCCATCCCGGCTGCATCTGCCATTACAGAGACTGTCAGTGTTTGTACCCCTGGGGCCAGCTGTTGCAGCACTAGTCTTACTGAGTGGCACCTGGTCTCACAAACGCAGCACAACACCTTCACCATTAGAAGCTCTGGTGAAAACCTGGCGTGTTTTCATAGTCAAGCCCCTTTAGGTTTCTGTGTGCTACGGCCCAATGGGTCCACTCCTTGCGATATGTCACGCTCCCCGGGTCCTCGGCTCCCCTCCCCGGGTCCTCTGCTCCGCTCCCCGGGTCCTCAGCTCCGCTCCCCGGCTCACCTGCCACGCTCCCCGCTCTCCAGCCTCCGGTGCCCGTCCTTCCCAGGCCCCCTGGTCTCCGATCCCGGCGTCCGACGGCTTCCCAGGTCCTGGCCGGCTCCCCTGCGTCCTCCTCTCAGCTTCCTTCCCTGGCTTCTGGCACCCGGGCCGCGCGCATGCGCATTAGGGCGCGCGCGCGGTCACTGACCCTTTCTTAAAGGGCCAGCGTCCATTAACAGGAAATGATGCAGAACAGGTACAGGGTATAAAGGGGTTATTGTCCAAGGGGGCGGGGCCTGATCTTCGTGTTTTCCCAAGCTAGGAGTCAGGTCTCCTTGTGTTTTGTGAGATACTTACCTCTCTATCTTCTAGAGCCGATCCTGCATCGCCATCCGGTCCTGCGGTACCTCGAACCCCGAACGCTGCCCATCTGCCATCCTGACAGTCCGTACCATCTCGGATCCCTGCGGTGACCCGTCATCTCGCTCCAACGGTTCCGGACCCCGCCTGACACCATCACGGCTTCCGAACCTGAGATCCGTCACCCGGACCACCATCAGTGACCTCGTGGTCCCAGGGACTTCTCCGTATTCTCCCAGTGCACGGACTGTCCTGCTACCTACAGTGCTCCGGCTGCCGGACTCCTTTCCCTCATCCGGGAGTTCAGCCCAGTGGATCCACCTCCAGGGTCTACCCGTCCATCTGGCCCTAACAGTAAGATCAGGCCATGGATCCCGCCGAAGCACTAGCGGCCTTGCATGAGGAACTCCAACGCCAGCGTGAAGTTCAGACCCACATGCTGAACTTTATGACTTCTGTGGACACCCGCCTGACCACGCTACAAGCGGCAGTCACGTCTTCAACATCCCGAGCCTCCACTAGTCAAGCCACGACCCCCGCTCCCGTGGCTGCCTCTTCGGATGCTTCCAGACTGCGTTTGGCCTCACCACCCCGGTACGCCGGAGATCCCAAGACCTGCAGGGGGTTTATAAACCAATGCTCCCTCCATTTCACGCAGCTGCCACATCTGTTTGCCTCCGACCAAGCCAAGGTCGCCTTCATCATGTCTCACCTAGAGGGCGAGGCACTGGCGTGGATGAACCCCTTGTGGGAGAAGGAGGAACCTATGACCAAGAACCTCCAGGAGTTCCTGCAGGCCTTTCGCAGCACCTTTGACGAACCCGGACGCGCCTCCGCGTCTGCGTCATCACTTCTCCGGTTACGTCAGGGAACACTGACGGTGGGTCAATACGCCATCCGTTTCCGCACCTTGGCGTCAGAACTCGGGTGGAATAACGAGGCCCTAACCGCCGCCTTCTGGGAAGGACTATCGGGTCGAATCAAAGATGAGCTGGCTGGACGTGATGTACCGTCCACCCTGGACGCCCTGATTACCCTAGCGACTCGAGTGGACATACGCTTTCAGGAGCGGTCCAAAGAGGTATCCCGTGAGAGACGTCCGGTACGGCATTCCTCTCCTCCACGGAAGCCCGCCGTACTCCAGTCAACGGCCTCTGGTGTCTCCGTCCATGAGCCCATGCAGATCGACCGTGTGCGACAGTCTGAACAACGTCGAGCAGAGCGGCTCGCCAAGGGTCTCTGCTTTTACTGCGGAGAGGGCACACACCTGCTACGCGCCTGTCCAGAGAGGCCGGGAAACTCCAAAGCCTAGGGTTGGTAGGAGAGGCCACCCTAGGTGCTGGGACTCTCTCAGACCCAGTTACATGGACTGTGCAAGTAACAACGGGAGAGACGCGGTTTACGGCTGAGGCGTACCTCGATTCTGGGGCAGCAGGCAACTTCATCCAGCAGGCCACGGTGGACAAGTACCGGGTGCCTGTTACTCCACTCGACAAGCCCCTCGTGATTGCCTCTGTGGATGGGAGACCTCTCTCTGACACCATCTCCTGGATCACCAAGCCGCTTGAACTGCGTATCGGTGCTCTGCACACCGAGAACATCGCTCTCTACGTCCTCCCACATATGTCACATCAAATTCTGCTGGGCCTTCCCTGGTTGCGGACACACGAGCCTTCAGTCAGCTGGGGCACTGGCGATATTACTCGATGGGGGTCTTCTTGCCATGAGAGGTGTCTGAAGACCATACAACCCATCCGGCGACCTCCGGTTCCCGAGTCCCTACCGGGACTGCCCTCAGCCTATTGGTCCTTCGTGGACGTCTTTGACAAGAAGGAGTCCGAAGTACTTCCACCACATCGTCCTTACGATTGTGCCATTGACCTGCTCCCGGGAACTACACCACCTCGAGGACGGATATATCCACTCTCTCCAGCCGAAACAAGGGCCATGTCTACGTACATCACAGAGAGCCTGGCTAAGGGATTCATCCGGAGATCCTCCTCTCCTGCTGGAGCAGGCTTCTTCTTCGTAAAGAAGAAAGAGGGTGACCTACGCCCATGTATAGACTACCGGGGATTGAACCTGATCACCGTGAAAAACAAGTACCCCCTGCCGCTCATCCCCGAATTGTTTGATCGGCTCAGAGGAGCTCGTGTGTTCACCAAGTTGGATCTTCGGGGTGCCTACAACCTGGTCCGTATCCGCTCAGGGGATGAATGGAAGACCGCGTTCAACACTCGCGATGGGCACTACGAATACTGCGTGATGCCCTTCGGCCTGTGTAATGCACCAGCTGTCTTCCAAGAATTAGTGAACGATGTGTTTCGGGACCTTCTCTACGTCTGTGTGGTGGTATATCTGGACGACATCCTTGTCTTCTCTCCGGACCTCCAGACCCACCGAGAGAACGTGCAACTGGTTCTACAACGACTGAGAGAGAATCGTCTGTACGCCAAGTACGAGAAGTGCGTCTTCGAACAGTCTTCTCTCCCCTTCCTGGGGTACCTCATCACCGATACCGGACTGCAGATGGATCCCAAGAAGGTCTCCTCCATTCTCAACTGGCCTCCTCCTTCTGGACTGAAGGCAATCCAACGCTTTCTGGGATTCGCTAACTATTACCGCCAGTTCATTCCTCACTTCTCGGCTCTGACTGCTCCTCTCTCCGCCTTGACCAAGAAGGGGGCTAATCCAAAGGACTGGTCACCTGCGGCCGACGCCGCGTTTGGCGCTCTAAAGCGAGCCTTTGCCTCCTCTCCTGTACTCCACCGTCCAGAGTTAAACCGCCAGTTCACCTTGGAGGTGGATGCCTCCTCCTCGGGAGCCGGAGCAGTGCTCATGCAGAAGTCCTCCTCCGGGAAGATGGTGACGTGCGGTTTCTTCTCCAAGAGCTTCTCCACGCCTGAACGCAATTACACCATCGGTGACCGAGAGCTATTGGCGGTCAAACTGGCTCTGGAGGAATGGCGCTATCTTCTGGAAGGAGCAGTGTACCCTGTCATTGTTTACACGGACCACAAAAACTTGGAATACCTGCGGACTGCTCAGCGACTGAACCCACGGCAAGCCAGGTGGTCCTTGTTCTTTGCCCGGTTCGACTTCCAGCTTCATTTCCGACCCGCAAACAAGAATGTACGCGCTGATGCCTTGTCTAGGTCTTTCGTGCCCATGGAACAGGAGGAAGAGACATCTCAACCCATCATCTGTCCAAGCAAGATTATTCCGGTGACTCCTGTCACCCTGGCCCAGATACCGCCCGGGAAGACCTATGTCTCTGAGACAGACAGGCAAAAAGTGTTACACTGGGGTCATGCCTCGAAAACAGCCGGTCATGCAGGTCAGAAGAAAACATGGAGCGCTATTGTACGTCATTACTGGTGGCCATCCCTGCGCACGGACGTCGCCTCTTTTGTCTCTGCCTGCTCCTCCTGTGCCAGGAACAAGACACCCAAACACCTGCCATACGGCCGTCTTCTGCCTCTGCCCATACCCTCAGTTCCCTGGCAACACATAGCGATGGACTTTATTACGGACTTGCCATTGTCCTCCGGACACACAGTCATATGGGTCGTGGTGGATCGATTCTCTAAAATGGCCCATTTCGTTCCTATGGCTGGATTGCCCTCTGCTCAGGAACTCGCGGACGCCTATATACATCACATCTTCCGCTTGCATGGCTTCCCATCACACATCGTGTCCGACAGAGGAACTCAGTTTACCTCCCGCTTCTGGAGGGCTCTCTGCAAACATCTGGGAGTGACTCTAGACTTTTCATCTGCCTACCATCCTCAGTCTAATGGCCAAGTGGAGAGGATCAATCAAATATTGACATCTTTCTTACGTCACTACGTGAACGCCCATCATGACGATTGGTCCACGCTTCTTCCTTGGGCAGAATTCTCCCATAATCACCACATCAGTGAGTCGTCCTCCAGCTCTCCCTTCCATGTCGTTTACGGACTCCAGCCCTCCGTCCCATTGCCGGTATCCCCTTCTTCGGATGTCCCTGCTGCTGATACTGTAGCCCGTGACTTTGCAACCATTTGGGACTCTGTCAAGGCGTCCCTTGGGCGTGCTTCCCTACGGATGAAACGACACGCAGACAAGAGACGTCTGGACCCTCCGTGTTTCTCTCCTGGAGATCTCGTCTGGCTTGCTTCCAAGTACGTCCGCTTGAAGATACCATCATACAAGCTGGGTCCTCGCTACATCGGGCCGTTTAAAGTCCTCAACAAGATCAATGAGGTCTCCTACAAGCTACAGCTCCCGGCCACGATGAGGATACCCAACTCATTCCACGTCTCCCTGCTCAAGCCGGTTGTCCTTGGTCCCTTCTCCGCTGCTGCCAGTCCGGCTCCTCCACCTATTGCCGATGACGACATCTATGCGGTAAGGGATATCGTGGCCATGAAGACCGTACGGGGTCGACAGTTCTTCCTGGTGGACTGGGAGGGGTATGGTCCTGAGGATAGGTCCTGGGAGCCCAGGGAGAACGTGGGCACTCCTCTGATCCGTGCCTTCATGTCCCGGTTGCGGGGAGGGGGGCGTGGGGGGGGGGTACTGTCACGCTCCCCGGGTCCTCGGCTCCCCTCCCCGGCTCACCTGCCACGCTCCCCGCTCTCCAGCCTCCGGTGCCCGTCCTTCCCAGGCCCCCTGGTCTCCGATCCCGGCGTCCGACGGCTTCCCAGGTCCTGGCCGGCTCCCCTGCGTCCTCCTCTCAGCTTCCTTCCCTGGCTTCTGGCACCCGGGCCGCGCGCATGCGCATTAGGGCGCGCGCGCGGTCACTGACCCTTTCTTAAAGGGCCAGCGTCCATTAACAGGAAATGATGCAGAACAGGTACAGGGTATAAAGGGGTTATTGTCCAAGGGGGCGGGGCCTGATCTTCGTGTTTTCCCAAGCTAGGAGTCAGGTCTCCTTGTGTTTTGTGAGATACTTACCTCTCTATCTTCTAGAGCCGATCCTGCATCGCCATCCGGTCCTGCGGTACCTCGAACCCCGAACGCTGCCCATCTGCCATCCTGACAGTCCGTACCATCTCGGATCCCTGCGGTGACCCGTCATCTCGCTCCAACGGTTCCGGACCCCGCCTGACACCATCACGGCTTCCGAACCTGAGATCCGTCACCCGGACCACCATCAGTGACCTCGTGGTCCCAGGGACTTCTCCGTATTCTCCCAGTGCACGGACTGTCCTGCTACCTACAGTGCTCCGGCTGCCGGACTCCTTTCCCTCATCCGGGAGTTCAGCCCAGTGGATCCACCTCCAGGGTCTACCCGTCCATCTGGCCCTAACACGATATTCCGGGGTCACACTTGTGAGTGACTTGCGTGAGAATTGTGTCGCATCACCCGGCATGGCCTGCCCCCCTCTGGACAGGAACGTGCAGCTGCATAGAAATACATGCAGCCTCATGCTCCTGTCCGGAGTGCAGCAGACTGTGTCAGGTGATGCAACTCGATTCTCATGCAAGTCTGAAACCGGCCTTACAACTACTCTCCTGAAGTTGGAGGTTTTCATTTCTTTAATCAGGCTATGTCCTCCAAATTGTCCTCCTTGATCATTCCAGATTATTATATGGAAAGGTCAATATTCCCTTAAAATCAGAAAATATTATGTCAAGCTTCCACAAGGGGGTGCAGGGACTCAGTGGAGATCGAGCTCCAAAGTGTAGTAATACCAAAGCCCAGCAGAGGTCACTAGCACAAGAGTAAGAGTAGTCAGACAAGCCAAAGTCAAACTGGGATGTCACGTCAAAACAGGGGAGTGAGCAAGTCGAAGTAAAAAAGAAGACGAAAAGTCACATAAGGAGCCGAGGAGGAGCAGAGCCGTAGTCAGGGGACATTACCGAGGTCAGAGGCCGGGAGAGCACGTAAGTACAAAGGTGGGGTTGGAGGCAGAGACACAGGATGGGACCAGGGTCAGGTGGACAGGGCGGATAGACAATACGGGGTAAAAGGAGGTCAGGTACAGGTAAGCTGGGTAGCGGGACAGATCAGAGCTAACTCACAGGAACTAGTGCGCATGCTGCAGAGCAGGAACTATTACTGGCGGCGTCCCGGAGGAGTCCACACCATAATAAAGCAGCGAGAGTCTCGGAATAAGGACTGGAGGTAATAAATCAAGAGCAGTCAGCAGGGATGTTACCATAGGGGGTGTAGAGGTGGCAGTCACTTAGGTGTTTATGCTTGAGGGGACTGAAGTCCCTATAACACATAAGAAGAAACCAATATTATAAGGGGCACATGGTGGGTAGGGGCACCGTTTCATATTTTGCATTGGGCTTAAGAGCTTCAAGCTGTATTGTTGCTAGTGTCTAACATTTGTTTTCTTACTGTGGCCTTCAAGTTAGTTGATGCTTGCTAAGTATTACCAGAAATCAGTCTAGGAACAGCTGTATTTTCACCTGCTAAACATTTGATAGGATACAGTGACCATTTATTAAGGGTATTGTATCACATACTATAGGCATTAAGCAACATAATGAGAGTCACTGGTGGTCACCATGACTTGATGAGGAGCACTGCTGTAGTGTTGTGCTTATTGTTCCATTGAACTAAAGCCAAGTCATCCATTATTTAGCCATGTAACGCGATACATATATAGAAATATTAAACAGCCCTTGAAAACAATGACTTAAGGTGTTCCTGGCCTTTTGTGAGCTTAAAACAAATTGCACTTTTTAAATTCACCCAGGTGCAGAATGACAATCAACGAGGGAACCCATCTAAATAGGAAAAAAACGCTTGGTTACTTGTCCTCACTTAATAAGGATAAGAATATATATGATGCAAGAAAACTGACTGCTTCTGTGTAATGATGTGTTACCCTCAGCTGCATGACAGCTCTAGTTATAGGTAGAAAATGAAGAATATTTGGTCTTGGTTCCTTCAGCTTTACCTCCATGGCGGGAATGTCACCAACTTATTTCCCACTGCGTCGGAGGGAGATCCTTACTGCCAAGTGCAAATGGGTAAGAAAACGTAAGTAGGTTATCCTTAATTTGCTTTAGATGTAAAAACTAAGACGTTTGCACATAAAACACCTGGCGATTGTGATAAGATGGACTAATCAACGTCTCGGAGGAACGTGCACATGTTACACTGAATGTATTGGCTAAAGGCATGACCCCATGATGGCAGCGACACTTATAGATATTTGCCCTACCAAATTTAAAATGATACTTCCTGCACCCACCATGGATAACAAGGTATCAGAATTCATTTTCAGAGATGAAATCTGTGAAATGACTACAACGTCTTAGGAAGGCAGCAGGTGTGCAACTTACCACTTCCAGCTCGAGGTGGGTGCCGAAAAATAATAGTGTAGGATCTAGTAAGTTAAAGGAAATTTGTCATGTCACCAAGCGCTATTAAACTGCAGATATAGAGTTAATCTGTAGGTTAAAAGCGTTCTAAAGCTTTGCAGCCACTGAATTGAAAGCCCAGCTACTGGGAGGAAATTAACTTTATTCCTCCCAGCAGCCTCTGGCTTTCAGTTATAGAAGCCTGACCAACATGGCTTGAGTGATTACACCATGTCATATTGACTTACAACTCATGCTGCACTAATACAGTGCAGAACTGGCTGTTAGTCAATCATGGGGCACAGTTACAGGTGATACTCACTATATACTGAGCAGTGACTGAAGCCGCACATCTATGACTGAAAACCAGAGGCAGCCGGCAGGAATAAAGTTAATTTTCTCCCAGTAGCCAGACTTTCAGGAATGTTATTATCCTGCAGATTAACCCAATATCTTAATAGAGCTTGGGGACTTAACAGGTTCCCTTTAACATCTATATCCAAAATTTATATAGAAAGAATGTACTTTATTGTATTTGTCACAGAGGAGCTTAAAACTGAATAATTTACAATGCCAATAAATTAATGCTTGAAAACTTTTCACAAATTGTAGCTGAGATCTTTGAATCTACTAAGATTGGTGATTTACTTTGATGGAAACCACAATCTAAGGCAGGCGTCACTTGTCTAACATTCACTGTCCAAGTACTGACTGATATGTCTGAACTGACTAAGGTTCTTCTGCTCCAAACTCAACTGTCTCATATACTGCGCCCATGAGGTTGTTGTGTACAGATCTGGAAATCCGTGGCTGATCAAGACATTGGGGCCAGTATTTCAACATTACATGTCATATGTGTAGAACCGACTGTAGAACACATTTAGGACCCAAGCTTTATGGCTCCTCTACAGTCTCTTACATCTACTCTGGAGGTTCGAGGAAGACATTTTCTAAATGACAGTCACTATCGTTCTTTATCAGCATTAATACATACTGTGTCTGTTTGCACACAAGTGATATGCCAAATAACTATAGCAAGATTCAGCATTTTAGGCTTTGTTCATGCAACTATTTTAGCCATCCAAATGATGGCCACCACAATGAATGCCTGATGGAGCCTATTATAAGTCAATTGAGTTCAACAATTAAGTGAATTCACCCTGAGCTGGTGCAAGAGTAAAAGATAAGCAGGCCACATACCACTACGGTAGCGTTGATGACTAAATGCTATGACTTGTCTCAGGAGTCAATCCGGTGACCTTGTGCTGTGTGGTTGGGTTCTTTCTCAGATGAGCCACAGCATGGTCAATCACTGCCCAAGTGCTGATTGTCTTTTTCCATTTTCTTCTATTCATTTTGGTTTGCAGTCAACAAGTCTTTTCATTTTCTCGCTTATTCTGCCCTATCACATTTTGGGTTGGCTATTTATACCCACCTTATGTTGGCCTTGTCTGCTGGCTATATTCTTATGTGGATCCTGTTTAGGAGTTCTAGCCAGGTTGCAAAGGATTCTTGTCCGCAAGATGGAGATCAGCTTAGTATTTGCTTTTTGCTGTCTCACTTTATTACCCACTCCTTTCTTCCGTTGGTAGGTAGGTTGTACGAAGCTATCCTTATCTCTCAGTTGCTACTTACCTGTCCATACAGTATGTGCATGAGTTTAAGATTTCCACACCTTGGGTCCTTATTAGGGATGATCGAATACCTCAAATATTCGGCTTTGTGAATATCCGACGAATAGGTCGCCGGTATGCGAATATTCGTTGCGCAATGTAAGTCTATGGGAAGCCCGAATAGTTCCGAATAGTTATTTGGGTTTCCTATAGACTTATATTGCGCATCGAATATTCGCGAATAGTCGAATAGCGGCGACCTATTAAGCAAATATTCGCGAAGCTGAATATTTGAGGTATTCGATCATCCCTAGTCCTTATATATCGGTGCATGCTTTCCTTATCCTTGGTTATAGTGTACAGCTATCTTATCCCTGGTTGCTAAGGAGGTACGATATACAACTCGATGGCCAGGTCCAAGTTGTGGCTTCTAGTGTTGCGGCTAGGGATAGTCCAACCTGTGCAGGAGCCATTAGGGGCTGTGCAGCTAGGGTTACTAGTCTGTATGGGAACCAGTTGGGGCAGGTACAGTTGGTAGGAGATAGGCTTTATTTACAAGTGTTTGAATACCCGTGTGCATAACATGTTACTGGCATGTGTCTATGAAAAAATAACCTTCAACCAACGACTTTTGAACATTCTCACAACTACAACTATTAGGATGCAACTAGACTACCAAAGGGTTGAAGGTTCAGATTCCGTCTTTATGCAGTGACTATGCCCACAGAGGATATACTACAGTATTTGAACTTAAAGGGAACCTATGAGGTGCAATATGCACCCAGAACCACGAGCAGTTCTGAGTGCATATTGCTAATCCCTGCCTAACTGTACCTGTATCTATTAAGATAGATAAAGTGATCTGTAGAAAAAGTATTTCTAAAGATTTCATATGATATGCTAATGAGGCCAGCAACAATTCACAAGGGCGTTAGTTACCATGGCTAGTAGGCCCCCGTATCATGTAAGTACGCCCCTGTGGGTGTGCTAACATGCTAATGAATGTGCAGTGTCAGAGGATGGTCGCACTCATGTGGCGCCCCAGGACCTGGTCGCCACAACAGCATTGCCCTCCCAAAGGGTTAATGCTGAGCCTGGAGGTAATTGGGAGGTCCATTGGCCAGCAAGTTAACATCCAACGCAGTTCTCCCTCCGGCCAGCAGGGGGAGCTCTGAACCTGGGATTCCAGGGAGGATCCCCTTAAGTCTGATCTGAGGGAGGAAGTAGTGGTCAGTCTGTAGAGAGCAGTAGGAGTGAACAGACGCAGAGTGAGCTGTCCTGTGAATCTGGGGCCTAGAGCTAGAGTAGCTTGGCCCAGAGAAGCAGGAGTAGCTGAGAGGCAGCAGAGAAACTCGGACATCGGAGTCTGTGGCCACCAGGGCTTAAAATACTCCCTGGTAGCCGAATCCGAAGGGCAGGAGAGCTGCAAGCGCCTGGCCCAAAAACATCCCAAAAGTACAGCTGCAGCATCAAGGCCGGTGTGGATTCCAGCAGAGAAGCACCAGAGAGAGAGCCTGCGCAGCCTGCTACAAAGGGAAAGGGACGCACCAACAGTCCCAGCAGCACAGAGGGCCATTGCTGGATTCAGAGAAGCAGGGTCCTATCGTAACAAAGCAAAGTACAGGAGTAGGCCTCATACTCAGCTGGCCAGAGAGATCACCCCAAGTACTTCCAGGCCGACCGGATCCCCATCACCACCTGTAACGGTCTCCCAGGACTGGACTGTTTCCAAAGTAAAGAGGAAAAGGTAAAGAGACTGTTGTTTATGCCTGGTTCTTTCATCGCCTGTCGGCCCTGCACCGTGTTAGCCACACAACCTCATAGACTTCCACGAGCATTAACAGTATCCCCGGGGCTCCGCTCCACCTGTGGGGAGCAGTACCACCATCGCTGCCATAACATCACCCCGGAGGCCTCACACAGCAGCGGCGGCGGCTTAATAGCCGCAGACCACAGGTGGCGTCACGAACACAACCATTAACAAGCAAGCCACATATTCACCTGACACCCACCAGGGCCACGGAGCCGGGCCCAGCCACCACTGATTACCACCAGACTAGTCCGGCCCGGCACCGGGTGTCCCATAGCCCTGGGGTGGGCGAGTCACTCACCTCTTTGCTGCCATTGCTTTCGACTCCTGGATTTCGGCTCAGTGCGCATGATCCCGGACATTCGGTCATGCACAGTATGCAAGTTTGAAGCTAGGATGCATACAACCAGCTTCGCAGTGCGTATGATCGAAAGTCCGGGATCATGTGCACTGAGCCGAAATCCAGGAGTTGGACACAATGGCAGAAGAGAGGTGAGCGCGACCATGTCTCTGACGCTACGCATTAATTAGCATGTTAGCATGCCCACAGGGGCGTGCTTACATACTAAGGGGGCCGACTAGCCAAGGGGAAAAACGCCCTTGCGACTAGTCCGTGGCCTCATTAGCATATCATAAACGAACTTTAGAAATACTTTTTCTAAAGATCCCTTTATCCATGCTACTATAGGCTGGGATGGTTTACTTTGACGGAAATCACAATCTAAAGCTGGCAGGGATTAGCAATATGCACCCAGAACTGCTCGTGGTTCTGGGTCCATATTGCACCTGACAGTTTCCCTTTAAAGAGGTCCTGTCAATTGCTCTGAACATGTAATTGTTTATTAGGTGTAAATGCCCCTGTTCTCATGTATCTGGTACTGTTTTCTTTTGTTCCTGCACCTCTCCGTTCCTGAGATATGGCCCCCTCTTCTCATCTTGTTAACCATGTGGACGTGCTCCTTAACGTTTCACTGTGGGCGTCTTCTTGAGGATTACGCCCCTTTGGCTAACATGATTGGATTTATATACATGGAATACGGGATCAAACAAAAATGTAAGAAAAAATTCTAGATTACTGAGACCAATGACATGAAGACCAGATAAAACAACTACATATTTATGCCAAGTGGCAGGTTCTTTTTCACATAAACCATGGATTTTCAATATTTTATTTGGTATTTTGTAAAATTCTGAAAAAGCTCCCCACCCCTTCCCCAAAAAAAAAGCTAGACTTTCAATGTAGACTGACTACAAACTTGTTTTGTTGGATGTAGACCCACAGAAGCTGCTTCTGTTGCTCTTGTTAATGTAAAGTATCGTTTGAAGAGTTCCTCCAGTTTAGCGTCTGGTTTTAAAAGGAATTGGGCTGTCTAATTACTGTTCTGCTTCTTTTCTCTTTAATTGCCTGCCAATGGCCTGGAACGCTAGTTGCACACAGCCACTGTGTCAGGAGCTACAAGATTCCAAAGAGTCAGGTAATCCTCTGAATAAACTCAGGACCTATGCCCAAAAGTCAACAGCTCTCAAAGTGCCTCAATATGGCGTTCACAGGATGGAACATTTTACTTTGCAAATAAGTGTAGTGGTCTTTATGCTTATCCTCAAAGTAGATTATATATTTTCACGTTATCATCAGAGATCACTTCATTCGCCACGACAAACATAATCTTATAAGAATTTAGCTTAAGCCTGCTTTACACGGGACGACCGATCGTGCGATTTCACGATCGATCATACCCGCCCCCGTTGTTTGTGCGTCACGGGCAATTGATTGCCCGTGGCGCACAAACTCGTTTAACCCCCGTCACACGTACTTACCTCCCGTGCGACGTCGCTGAGGGCGGCGAACATCCTCTTCCTGAAGGGGGAGGGATGTTCGGCGTTACAGCGACATCACGCGGCGGCCGGCCAATAGAAGCGGAGGGGCGGAGATGAGCGGGATGTAAACATCCCGCCTACCTCCTTCCTTCACATAGCCGGCGGGAGCCGAGGGATGCAGGTAAGCGATGTTCATCGTTCCCGGAGTGTCACACGGAGCAACGTGTGATGCCACGGAAACGATTAACAACCGGCACCATGTTTCATAAACGATTTTATGAAACCTAGCGACGAGTACACGACTCACGATTTGTGAGCGATACTGCGTCGCTAGGAGGTGTCACACAGGCCGACGTCGCAAGCGATGCCGGATGTGCGTCACAAAAAACGTGACCCCAACGATCTATCGCACGATAGATCGTCTCGTGTAAAGCACCCTTAAATCTTACGTAATAGCAAAATGGACTTGTTTCTTTAAAGGGAACCTGGCACCACTTTTTGGGCCTATAAGCTGCGGCCATCACCACCGGGCTCTTATATATAGCATTCTAACATGGCCGCTGTGAGAACATAAAAAACACTTTATCAAACTTTCCTAAGGGTCGCGCGGTTGGCCATATGGACGTCTCCTTTCTCCGGTGCCGACGCCGCCTCTTTCGGCCATCTTCGTCCTCTTTCTGAAGCCTGGGTGCATGACGCGTCTACGTCATACACACTCGCCGGTCCTGCGCAGGCGCACGACAATACTTTGATCTGCCCTGCTCAGGACCTGAATGTCAGCGAGTTTGTATGACGTCGGACGCGTCATGCATAGCTGCTAGAGAAGAAGGAGAGCAAAGATGGCCAAAAGAGGCGGCGCCGGCACCGGAGGACGGAGACGCCCATATGGCCAACCGCGCGACCGTTAGGTATTATAAAGTCTTTCTTATGTTCTCACAGCGGCCTGGGCTCTTATATACAGCATGTTAGAATGTTGTATATAAGAGACCGGTGGTGGTGGCTGCAGCTTATAGGGCAAAAAAGTGGTGACAGGTTCTCTTTAATTTTTTTGTCAAAATGTCAAGTCTGCTAAATGTTTTCCGATAAACCATAACGGTACCTGTTATCCTTGAATAAAATCCATTTTTGGTGGCAAAATATAAGTGCTCATACAGGACAGATATGCGGCAGATTTTCTATCTAGATTACCCAGATGGAAAATCCGCTGTATATTAGGGTGAGCACAGAAAAGTGTATTGCGGGTTGGGAAGCAGACTTTCAGCCACTAAATCCACATGTATAATATGCAAATTTGGTTGTGGGTTTGCCAAGCTTTTCACCCTATTCATTGCAAAGAGAAATCGACCGTGAAAAACAGCATAAGGCTATGGACACAACATATTTTTCAGGCGGATTCTGCCGTGAAAACTGCCGGGAAAACCTACCAGAGAGTGGTCAGAAGAAAGTCAATAGGAGAGCTCAAAAGACACCCAGAAGACACCCACACATTTTTTGAAGCATTTTTCCATAATTTTTGTTTAAGAAATTATTCAAATAAGTAAAAAAAAAAAAAAAAAGACCGGAAAATAAAAGTATAAAAGACTAATAAAAAAAAAAACATGGGAAAACCCTATAAAAAAATGCAGGTGTTCAAAACCATAGGAAAAGCGCTCAGAAAACAACCAAAAAACACACCAAATTAGGGAAACAGAATTGCCAGAGATTCTTCTGCTTGAAAAACTTGGCAGGTTTGCCTCAACTGTAAAGACGTTGATTGCACATAGCCTTATGTATTGACTTGCTGCAGATTAAAACATTTATGATAGAGATCAGTTTCCACATGATAAAATTATCCAGATCTAGCAATTTTATTTTTTTTTGTATCTTACTGTTGCTCCTGTAACCCTCTGAAAATTTACATCTGCAATGTGTGAACAGTATGTCACTAGTGTGTCACGGCCTGACGTTATCTCGGGGGGGATCTGGGATCCAAAGGTAACAGTGTATTGTTGATCACAGATTAGTTTTTGTGCCCACTCATCGTTTAGCCTTAGTCGGAGCGTATTTAATTCAACCCTGTACTGAAGGGGTTAAGATTCATTTCTATCCTGTTGTCACCTAACAGGTAGCCTTATCTGCAGCCACTCCCTTCTGCTATAAATATCTGCTCCTCCCTCCTCCCTATGCCGACTATAGCTCATACCTATGCTGTCCATGCTGAAGGAGCTCATCTATGCATTGCTGTGGTGTTGTTTATGTTGCAACTGCAAAGTTTCCTGCTCAAGAAACCAGGAAGTGCTTTTTGTTGTGTCTTTCCCCATCCCTTTGTCTTACGTTCCATGTGTTGTCTTATTGCAGTGGCGAGTCTAGCGTCTTGCGGGTCTTCACTAGTTAAAGTGAGTTCAGGGCCAGCAAGGGCCTAGGCATGTGACGGTACATGGGGGAAAGGACCCATCTAGGAATGTTAGGGAGTGCAGAGATCAGCCTCTGGTAAGTGTTAGGAGGTGACCCTGCTCCCTTTTCTCTAGCGCCAGGGCCTTCCGTTGTATTGCTACCCTGGTGTTCTCTATGAGTCCTCTCATACCTGGCGTGACATCTGCAGTCACTTTGTGACACAGGATTTAAAAGGCAGCAACGTGAATGGGAATTTAAAGAGTTGTTTCCAACATTGAACGTCATCAACTATCCACAGTATTGGTGATAACTTTAAGATCATTAGTGGTTCAGTTGCTGGACATAAGGCTCTGAATTGCCATGTCATAATGACGTGGTTGGCCATGTATGTATGCCACACCTCAACTCATTCTCCACCAGAAATAGCCAAGCACTGTACTTCGATATCTTTGTTTGTCCCAAACAGAATGATTTTCGTAGCCTGTTTTTGAGTTTGATCCCAAACTAGGATCAACTTCAGCAAATCTTAGCCACACACTGCTGAAAAAAATGCATGAATTATGTTATAGCGCCGACATCCCTGCATTATCCTGCATATCCCCAGCAGGGACACCGACTCACTCACCATCGCGGCCTGGCTGCATCCTCCCCCGCAAGCCCCACAGCCGTCCACATATATTTCTGTTTCCTCCTCTTCCCGGGCTTGGGCACGCACACAGGTCCTGCAGTAGTGAGCTTAGGGCACGCACGCACACACCTGCTCTCCTCTTACAAGGGCTGGCATGCCATTTCCTGGAAGTGCCTCTCAGCCTATGGCTGAGAGGCACTAGGTACTTCAGGCATCCTCTCACTAGGGGAGGTGCCTGCACAACTTCCTTAGTTAGTCTGTCATCTGTCTCCTAGATAGTTGTTAGGTTATGTGCTCCTGTCCCATTACCAATTTTTGAGTCCGCCTTCCCATACCTATCTGTCCCTACTGTGCCCACCATACCTGTCTGTACCTGCCTTCCTGTCTGCCTTAGTCATTCTGCCTGTAAATGTGTTTGAGGTGTACCGCCCCGCTCTCAGCAGCCAAGCTGCTCGGATCCGGCCCTCCTGTGTGTGGCTCAAGGGTCTCTGGACCCGGGGGCCTCACGGCCACTTCAAATGAAAAGGGCTAGTGATGGGATGGTGGATTTAGGACGTATATGTACGGGCTGAGCCGTACGGAGTTCATGATGCCACCCACGGTGTGTAGTGATATTGGACACCACCGCCTCAGTTACGGGGCACCCAGGGGAGATGTTGTGCAGCAAGTTGTTAACCCCTCCGTGGGCAGGGATGGTGGCCCCGGGACCCGTTGGGGGTAGGCGATGCAGGGAGATGGGTGACCGCAGGGTGCTGATGTACTCACTATTAGAAACACACACGAGTCTCTGGTAAACCAAGGTGATGGTGGTCGGTGCCCACAGCCGGCTGCGTTCGGGTTCCCCCACCCGGCTGGTGGTCTCTGTCTTTCTCCTGCACTTGTGTAAGATGGTGGACTGCCTGTGCTTGCAACTTCAGAAGTCCGCTCCCGGCTTGTGGTCGCCTAAGGAGCCCTTTGCCCGCAGATGCTGGCTCGTGGGATCTCTGAGCCGTGGCGGTGGCCTTTTATCCCCCTCGGTGGGCTGGTGCCTTCAGTCGGGACTTTGGGTGGGACAGGACCTCTAGTCTTGGCCTCAATCAGTTAATTAGCTAGCCCCCAGTCGTTTCTGGACCTAGCTTCAGGGTCTGAGTACCCCCCTTTGTGCTCCGGTTTCCGAGTCGGTTCCCCGGGTCGGTACCGGCGGGCCACTACCCTGTCCCGGTCCACCTCGGTTTCACCGAGCCGTCTTCCCGGCTCCTGCAGACGGATACCGCCGTCTGCCTCCTAGCCAAAGGCACCAGGGCTCCTACACTGGCACCTGTTCAACTTGGGTTCTCGCCTCTGCTGGAGCTTCACACAGCTCCAGCCCTCACACCTCTCCAACTTGAACTCTAAAAACTGCACTGAACTTTCCCGCCCCGAGCTGTCTAGGACTCCTCGGTGGGCGTCTTCCAACTGCCTGGTTCCGCCCCCTGGTGTGTCTATCAAGCACTGAGGGGGGGTGACTAGGATTTTGAGGTTGGCAGTGTGTTACCTGTGAGGGAAAGGTGTAATGCGGGGCCTTATCTGGGACTCCCTGGCCCGGCCAGGGCGTCACAAATGCCTGTACCTGGGTCCGTCTCCTATCCTGGGGGTTCAGCTGCCACAGTCCTGGTCACTGCCCTGGGAGTGGTACCTGGTGTCTGCCTTGTGGCAGGCGCTTAGTTAAGCTCTTCTTACTAAAGGGTAAGCCCGGGTCCCTCTGTGGGTCCAGATCCACTCTTGCTCGCCACCCCAACACCGGTGAGAGTTACATACGTGAAATTATTGTATTTCCAGAGCAGATTTTTTTACTGTTTACTTAGGATAATATCCACAGCAAATCTACCACAAAATCTGAATCGAATTCTGAATCAAAATTCACCATATTTTTACATTGTCTAAAACTGGATAACGTCTGAACACAAAGCCCTTAACCTGGTTAGCGTCTTCTTCACATTTCCCGGTCAGCGCAGGCAGGGAAATAACATAAATAACCTCATTTCTTCTTAGGCGTATTTTCCATATTTGTGAATGTTTAAATCATTTAAAAGCTTGGGATTTAAATGTCAAAATAGTAGTAATGCCCTTTTCGGAATAGCCTCATAAAAAGCCCTCCACATAGAGAACTTTTCAAAGCGGTGTCGTTTGCAGGCAGGCGTTTTATTGACAGTTTTACCTGGAAAAATGTTAATGTACAGAAGAGAAAATATGTAAATGGTTTCCAAATCTTGAGGGCCGATCTCTTAAGAATGCTTTCTTTGGACTCCGCAGTGTTTATTCTTTGACGTCCATGCTGTGGTCAGTGTAGATCATCGGAATATTCAGCAGAGGCAGCGAGACTGGTGCATTTCCTATAGATTTCCCAGGGGAAGGCCTCCACACCCTCTTCTCCGTCTTCTAGATTCTGCATGTTAAACACCGAAGACTTTTCTGCTGACTTCAAATGTGCAGATACTTTGTTTCAAAGAGACTTCCAATCCGCCCACATGTTTCCGATCAATCCCAGTTCTCCTAAAGCAAAATATCTGCCGAAATGTCTGCTTCTTATGCTGACTCGGTTGGATGATAAGTGATAACATGAAGGTGTATGCATTTCTGACAAATTATTCAATTAGGAAAACAAATAGGGTCATAGTCTAAGATGTTGTACCTGGAAAGATCAAGTAAGAAAGTAATTTGGGCTATAAACTCTTGCATAGGTTTTAATACCATGCTCCCACCTAGCTGTAGAGTAAAACAGGAGCAGTACCTCCACACAAATGTTTGCTCTAGTCTCTATCATGTCATCTTGGAAATGCTGTAGTGGCTCGTTGGCAGATGGAGGAATGAAGACTTAAGGGTGCTTTAAACGCTGCGACATCGCTAGCGATAGCACCCACCCACGTCGCTGTTTCGTCATGGGGGTGATCGCTGCTGTAGCGAACAATATCGCTACGGCAGCGTCACACGCACATACCTGCTTAGCGACGTTGCTGAACAATCTCTCCTTTAAGGGGGCGGTTCGTTCGGCGTCACAACGGCGTCACTAAGCGGCCGCCCAATAGCAGAGGAGGGGCGGAGATGAGTGGTCAGAACATGCCGCCCACCTCCTTCCTTCCTCATTGCCGGTGGACGCAGTGAAGGAGATGTTCGTCGTTCCTGCGGTGTCACACATAGCGATGTGTGATGCCGCTGGAACGACGAACAACCAGTGGCATGCACCACCAACGATATTATGAAAAGGAGCGACGTGTCAACGATCAACGATTTTTGACGTTTTTGCGATCGTTGATCGCTGATGATATCGCTAACGGCTCCGGATGTTGGTCACAAACACCATGACCCCGACGATATATCGTTAGCGATATCGTTGTGTGTAAAGTACCCTTTAGTATTGGTGGACCGAGGAAGCAGAGTTGGGACATTGGCACAGTAGTTTCATCAAGGTAGCAGAAATAAGTAGGCCAGAAGACTCATGGTAGGGCTGGAGTAAAGTGGAGTGTAGTTGCAGAGCCCAGCAATATGTCACGCTCCCCGTGTCCCAGCACCACTCCTTACCCACTGATCCAGTCCACGTGTCCACCGGTCATGGCTGCCGCTCCCGCTCTTGCTCCCCAGAGTCCTGTTCCTGGTCTCAGGAGTCTGATTCTGACTATGTTCTGTATAGGACCGGGCCGCGCCCACTCACCTGGTCTTATAGCCCCAGCACTGCTGCAACAGGAAATGACCTGAGGCTGTGCTGAGTATATAAGACTGGCCTCTCCATGTGGGCGGGGCCTGATCATCGCTTGTGTTTCTATGCCTTGTCTTGTGAGCTAAGTGCTCAGGTCTTTGTTCCTGTTTCCTATTACTGCCTTAAAGTACGCTGTGACCTTAGTGACCTGGTCCTGTCTTTGCTTCCTGATACCTGCACCCGTTCCTGCCACGTTAGTGCTCCAGCTACCGTGTACCTTGCCCTCCAGGTGGGGTGCTCGGTCCAGTGGATCCACCTCCTGGGCCTACCAGTCCTCCCTGGCCCTCACACAATACAGCAGAGCTGGGTATGTCATATGACTTATTTGTGGCAATGCAGTAGCACCCAGTGGTAGGAGACTACTTTACACACTGCGATATCGGTCCCGATATCGCTAGTGTGGGTACCCGCCCCCATCTGTTGCGCGACACGGGCAAATCGCTGCCCGTGTCGCACAACAGCCATCACACATACATACCTGTCCGGCGACGTCGCTGTGACGGGCGAACCGCCTCCTTTCTAAGGGGGCAGTCCGTGCGGTGTCACAGCGACGTCACTGAACCGCCGCCCAATAGCAGCGGAGGGGCGGAGCTGAGCGGGACGTAACATCCCGCCCACCTCCTTCCTTCCTCATAGCGGCCGGGAGGCAGGTAAGGGGAGCTTCCTCGTTCCTGCGGCGTCACACGCAGCGATGTGTGCTGCCGCAGGAACGAGGAACAACCTCGTTACTGCAGCAGTAACAAGATTTGAGAATGGACCCCCGTGTCGCCGATTAGCGATTTTGCACGTTTTTGCAACGATGCAAAATCGCTTATCGGTGTCACACGCAACGGCATCGCTAATGCGGCCGGATGTGCGTCACAAATTCCGTGACCCCAACGACTCCACATTAGCGATGTCGCAGCGTGTAAAGCCCGCTTTACTTGAGATAATGTAGTGGAGGCCAGTAGAATAACAAAGCTGGATATGCCAGGAGGCACACTTGTGGCAATGTAGCAGAGCCTAATGATATAGCATAACTGGGTATGTTAGGAAGCACACCTGTGGAAATGTAGCAGAGCCCAGGAATTATTATAAATATTAATTATTATTATAGCGCTATTTATTCCATGCCTCTTTACATGTGAAAGGGGTATACATAATAGGGACAAGTACACTCATCATAAACAATACAAGGCACAGACTGGTGCAGTGAAGTTGCTTACAAAAGAGGTGTGGCCCCCCAACTACCTGAATACTCTGGCAGCAATCTGCCTCCTGAGCTGACTTATAATACTTGAGAACCCTCCTAGAGGTGAGCGTCAGGTTGCCAAAAAAAGTTGCAGAGTGAGCAGAGCTGTGGAAACAACAGGCGCAAATAGGGTCTTACCAGGTATACAAAGGTGGCGTGAATGCGGGAGAAACACTCACCTTATCAGGTTGTGCAAGTCACAACCAGTGTTGAGCGGATCCGTATCGGCAAAATCCAGATCTGCATGGTTTGAGTACCCGATCCGAGTCCGACCAGGACGCGGGATTCCGGGTGCACGATTCGGATCCGTTGTTTTTTTGTTTTTGCTTTTTTGGGGTTTTTTTTGTTTTTTTCTCTCTCTCTCTCAATTTTCTACGTCATCCTCCTCGTGATGCAAGAGCACGGGGGGTGAACAATAAAGTTGCATGGGTTAACAGAAAAAAAGAGAAAGAAGAGAGAAAACGGGAGAAAGAAAGGAAAGAAAAAAAAAGAAAAAAGGGGGAGAAGAAAAAGAAGAGGAAAAAAAAGGGGAAAAAGAGGAAATAAAGGGGGAAAGAAAAAGGGGTAAGAAAACAGGAGTGAAAGGAAGGGGAAAAAATTTAAAGGAAAGTAAGGAAAAAAAGGGAGAAATAGTGAAAAAACACATGAGGAATTATATTCGTTGATTTGGGGAACCGCAGGTAAAAGGGTTGGAAAAAGGGGGGAGAAGGATTTGATGCTATGTTGTTTAAATGAATACTAGAATCGGGTTACAATATGTGAAAGATTAAACAATAAATAAAGGAAGGATTAATATATGTCCCTGAAACCCGTAGACCTATGTGAATAAAGGGATTCTTCCAAATCATCGGTGAATCTGTGGTTTTGGCGCGGTATTCAAACCTGTTCTTCTTTCTACTCTGCAAACCAAAAAAAGTTGGAGGCGGAGGAAAAATTCACACCCTTTACTGAAAATCCCAAAATGAGCAGGGATTTCAAATGAAAAAGAAAAAAATACTAAGCACAGTCAGCAGGCACAAAAACCTCAACCTGCAACATCTGGCATGTCCATGCATTTATGTAAATGAGGATTGCATAATACCTAATTTCCTGCGGGAATTCAGCACTTACTGCCATGTTGTCCCCCAGATTACAGCTAGTTTCTTGGGGTTCAGGCAAATATTTTTTTCACAAGCTTCTCCTACCTTTTAAACATTAAAAAATGCACAGGACTTGGATGACACATGGATGGCATCTGTGTGCCGTTTCCTTTTTTTCAGGGACCCATTGATTTGAGTGAGTGATTTTGATCACTGATCAAAAATGGACATCTTTTCTTTGTGGACAATTAGCCCACACAAAAAAAACCCTGACCAGTGAACAGCTCTGTAGATTATAATGAGTAGGTTTCTATACAACTACCCGGATGATCCGTCATTACACTTCTTCAACTTTTAACACACAGATTCAGGACTGGTAAATGGGGCACAGGACAGGAGAGTTTCGGATGGGCCGATGAAGAAGACATGACTTGCACTGGGACAAGGTTGGGGGAAAATGTAAAACTTTAAAAGTTATCAAGTATATAGTAGTAAACATGATTATTAGCAGTGTGCCCCTTACCTGCAGTGCCCCTATACAGCTGCAGGTATTGCCCAAATAAAATACCCTTGTATTGATAGGTATAATTGATAGGTGGGTGCAGATATGTTTGCTTCATCATTGGTACCTGATCTACCGTGCACTTTCCAAGCCTCCATTACTGCACATAAGTAGAGATGAGCAAGTTTGGAGGGTCTGGTCAAACTTTAAAAAAACAGTCTGGTTCAGGACTAGACTTGAACCTGAACGTGGGCCCAAACCCCAAACCCCATATAAATCTATGGGGACCCAAACTTGTGTGCTGTAAAATGGTAGTAGCAAAGGATAGGGGGCTGCAAAAGGAAGTAAAATGAGGATTAAAGCAGGACAGTTAAGGGGGCTTTACACGGTAGCGATATCGCTAGCAATTTGTAGCGATAGCGAGCGTGTAAGTACCCGCCCCCGTCGCGCATGCGATTGTTTGTGATCGCTGCCGTAGCGAACATTATCGCTACGGCAGCGTCACACATACTTACCTGGTCGGCGTCGTCGCTGTGACTGCCGAACAATCCCTCCTTCAAGTGAGAGGGAGGTTCGGCATCACAGCGACGTCACCGCAACGTCACTAAGTGGCCGGCCAATCAAAGCGGAGGGGCGGAGATGAGTAGGACGTAACATCCCGCCCACCTCCTTCCTTCCGCATTGTGGCCGGCGGCAGGTAAGGAGACGTTTCTTGCTCCTGCGGTGTCACACATAGCGATGTGTGCTACCGCATGAGTGATGAACCACCTGGATAAACAACCCTTACCGATTTTTGAGTTTGGGACGACCTCTCCATGGTGAACGATTTTCACAATTTTTGAGGTCGCTTAAGGTCGCTGGCCAGTGTCACACGCTGCAATATCGTTAATGACGCCGGATGTGCGTCACTAACAACTTGACCCCGACGACAAAACATTAACGATATCGTAGCGTGTAAAGCCCCCTTTATACTTACCAAGTTTCCACATGTGCAGCTGTCACACTGCTTCTGGATTCGCTCATTAAATCTCATGAATATTCACTGCTTCCCTCGCCCACCCTCTGTGACAGCATCTGTGATTGGTTGCAGTCAGACTGCCGGCGTTTGTGATTGGTTGCCCTCACTGTAGCTGTCTGGGTCCCCAAAGTGGAGTGTAAAAATAAATAAAAAATTGGAAAAATGGCATAGAGTCCTTCATATTTTGAAAACCAGCGCAGAAAAAGCAGATAGCTGGAGGTAGTTTAAATCTGAATTGTGCTAATTCATGAGGGCCGACATCTAAATCTCTTCCTCTTATTCCTCTGTTCTCGCATCAGAAATAAAAATGACTTATTTGCTGTGATAGTGCACTCACTATGTGGTGGGGTCATTAACTTTGCTTGTGTCTTAAAGGTAGTACAAGAACACACTTCCATTAAAAGTACAGCCGGTTTATTTAGACAGACACCCACTCCTCGTGCATATCACACAAACATGAGTTTCAAACCTCAACCTTTGGGTACGCCAGCACATGTCTCCTCAGTAGTATCCCAGTGAAGCTATCAGCCGCCACTCACTGACCCCTGCCAGTATTCATACACAGATTTCATGTTTGCTTACCTTCTCCAGAGGTATCATTCTGCGGCGTCCCACACTGAACCCGGCCAGTATTCACACACGGTTTTCAAGACCGTTTATGTTCATGAAGTTTGGCAACCTTCCCACTCACTGACTCCTATCAGTGCACACACTCACTCTGGCCAGTGCACCACACCTCTTTCAGAGGCTCCTTCAAGAATTGTAGCCACTTCCTTATACAGACTGCCATGTGCCAAACATACAGTCTCATTATACCAAGTGAGACACACTCATGGGTGGAGGTATGTGGATAGACCCACCCATCTCTCCAGTTATCCGTAAATCTGGCCCTTGAACTCCTTAACAAAGCTCGTGCCACTACAGGTACCAGAGTAGACATTTCAGGTTTACACCGTAGAGGACAACCATCTCTGGGATATGTATAGTCATCCCCCGCTATATCGAGGTTCACTTATTCCAGCTTCACTGTATTGCGGGTACCATCAGCGGTGGTGGAGCGGAGTCACAGGAAGAAGGGGTGGTGGTGGATCAGGGCAATGCTGCAGATGGTGAGGCGGGACTCCCAGATGCTCACTGCGGGCGAAAGCAGGAACATCCAGAAATTGTAGCGGTGCGGGCTTCAAAGATATGGTGCCCAGATTCGGCATGTGCAGATTGACGCAACTAGATTTAATCTGCGCACACACCACCTCCGTGCGCCATTTTCCTTAAGTCCGCTATTGGGAGATCAATGGGCCGGAGGCAGTGCATGTGTAGAAGAGATCATGAGCCGAGAGCTCCATCTGCACATGTGCTGAGTCCGGGCTACATTATTTGAAGCCCGCACAACTGACATTTTCAGGATGGCCCCTGCCTCACCTTCTGCGGTGCAGTGCATAGTCCACAGCACTGTTTCTGTCTCCTGTCATCATTCTCCACCCCCCCGGTAAGCTAGATTCGGCTTATAAGACGCACCCCTCATTTTCCTCCCCATTTTTGGGAGGAAAAGTGCATTTTCTAATCCAAAAAATACAGGTAAATAATAAAGTAAATATAGCGCTGCTACTTTGCGGATTTTCACCTATAGCGGGGGTCTATAGAATGTACAGTGCCTTGAGAAAGTATTCAGCCCCAATGAATATTTCAACCTTTTCCCACATTTCAGGCTTCAAACATAAAGATACAAAATTTAAATTTTATGGTGAAGAATCAACAACAAGTGGGACACAATTGTGAAGGTGAACGATATTTATTGCTTATTTTAAATTTTTGAAAAAAAAATAAGAGAAAAGTGGGGCGTGCAATATTATTCATCCCCTTTAAGTTAATACTTTGTAGCGCCACCTTTTGCTGCGATTACAGCTGCAAGTAGCTTGGTGTATGTGTCTTATCAGTTTTGCACATCGAGATACTGAAATTCTTGCCCATTCTTCCTTTGCAAACAGCTGGAGCTGAGTGAGGTTGGATGGAGAGCGTTTGTGAACAGCAGTTTTCAGCTCTTTCCACAGATTCTCAATTGGGTTCAGGTCTGGACTTTGACTTGGCCATTCTAACACCTGGATACGTTTATTTGTGAACCATTCCATTGTAGATTTTGCTTTATCTTTGGGATCAGGAGTCTTCTCCTTGTTTAAGATGAAAGTTTGGATGGACGGCCGGGTCTTGGTAGATTTGCAGTGGTATAATACTCCTTCCTTTTCAATATGATCGCTTGCACAGTGCTTCTTGGGATGTTTAAAGTTTTGGAAATTGTTTTGTAACCACATCCGGCTTTAAACTTCTCCACAACAGTATCACGGATCTGCCTGTTGTGTTCCTTGGTCTTCATGATGCTCTCTGTGCTTTAAACAGACCACTGAGACTATCACAGAGTGGGTGCATTTATACGGAGACCTGATTACACACAGGTGGCTTATATTTATCATCATCAGTCATTTAGCAACATTGGATCATTCAGAGATCCTCAATGAACTTCTGGAGTGAGTTTGCTGCACTGACAGTAAAGGGGATGAATAATATTGCACGCCCCAATTTTCAGTTTTTTATTTTTTGCAAAAATTTAAAATAAGCAATAAATATCGTTCACCTTCACAATTGCGTGCCACTTGTTGATTACTCACCAAAAAATTATTTTTTTTCATCTTTATGTTTGAAGCCTCAAATGTGGGAAAAGGTTGAAAAATTCAAGGGGGCCGAATACTTTCGTAAGGCACTGTAACTCCCACGATAGGTGAGGGATCACTGTACTGACCATTTACAATGTAGCCGCTCTCCATCTTACAGTGTATTCAAGTGGTGAAATAATAGCAAATATGGAAGATGTAGACGATCTTCCAGGCCTGTGCCTAGGGGCCCGCCAGTGCTAAGGGGCTCCCCTCCTGAAAGCAGCTAAGCAGTTGCATGGTATGCTCACATTTCAATGAAATCCCAGCAGACTGGCAATATTGAAGCCGGAGAGATTGATACTGGAAAAGGAAACAGTATTTTTGGAACCAGGCGCTGGGCTGTGTCTTGAGCCCAATAAACTTTTATAATATTTCAATCACTTCTATGCTGATCTATTAGAAGCCACAATACCGAGTAGGTTATAAGAATAATAGTTGATTTATTAATTTATCACCGGTAACGAGACTCATGTTTTATGAATAAATCCCCTTCTCCCTACAGCGTAACTCGTGTAATTCTTCAGGTACGGAGTATCCTACAGAGACCTCGCAATTACTGACTCACACGTACCGGGATTGGTTGTACCGGATCTTTCGCTGTATTTGTTTTGGCTCACGTTCTTTCTTTAGGAAGAGAAATCATCAAAATAAAGTACTTCCTCTGCGAATTGTCAAAGGAAACCCGACTTCTGTGCTTTTTCAAACAGCATAATCTTTTTTTTTTTTTTTTTCAACATATACAGCCTCACAATTAAGTGCTCGACCCTGATCGTCACCACCACCGCTCCGTCGTGGAAACCGGCTTCTGGTCCCGCTGATTATTTGATATATAATAGATATAAGACGTGTGACAACGATAGTTACATTTTATAAAGATGTAATTCGGGGAGTTGGGGGTCTTCTGAAAAAATAAAATGCATTTATTTAAAACAGCTGTAAAAGCTTGAACGGAGCGCCGGTCAGGTCAGGGGTCAGGTTTAACTCCGCTCTCTGTGGATCTTTGAAGCTGACATTTTGCAGATTATATGTGTCTCAGTACACACTGGGCATGGCATATAAATTTGACTAAGAGGCCCCTTATTTGTTCTCTGTTTTTTTATGGGCCAATAGAGATCGTCTTTGAAGCCACATAGGCAAAAAAAAAAGGCGATTTTAACATTCTGGGGCCATTCACAATAAATCATGTTAACATAGTCATTTTCATTCCGTAGGGGTATGTGTTGAAGACTTGTGAGTTATGTAACCATAACATTTTCCTAGGGCTCAAAAAAAAAATATTTGTATAAGTGATATAAAAATATATTAAAAGTAATCTCATAATAAATAATAAAAAAAATAAGAATATTTAATTTAACAGAGCAAATTATGAGCAAGTCGTATTATTAAATGTCCTTTACAGACGCGGAGCTGATAAGCGCGGAGTGTACGATTGTGTCACAGCTGCACAATTTGGAGAACGGAATATGTAAGTGGGTAATATTAATGGCAGTAAAAGAGGCTTAGAGGTAATCTTTCATTAAAAACATATTACCTTATAAATCTTAAGAAAACGCCATAAGCGTAAAACTTTATGTTGCTGACTGTTCTATTCAGGGAATCAGGTTCCATATATATGAGGAGTTGTTCTCCATATCAACATTTAGCACCTAGAAAGGCTCCAAGAGCAATACCGTAAAACTGGGAAAGGAAAGTAATGACAAGGATTGTCGTTGCCTGTACCCTGACAAAATCTCCGGAGGCTGATCCATGCGGTGGATACAACATGTGGAAATGGGGTTTTCTTGGGAATAAAATCCAGTAATGTTCTAATATGAAGATGAAGTCAATGGAGCCTAGTATAGACTGAATGTGAACTTCTAAAGGGGCTTTACACGCAACGACATCGCTAACGAGATGTCGTTGGGGTCACGGAATTCGTGACGCACATCCGGCCTCGTTAGTGACGTCGTTGCGTGTGAAACGTATGAACGATCAAAAATACTTACCTAATCGTTGATCGTTGACACGTCGTTCTAATCCCAAATATCGTTGATGGTGCTGGACGCAGGTTGTTGGTCGTTCCTGAGGCAGCACACATCACTACGTGTGACACCGCAGGAATGAGGAACACAGCTTACCTGCGTCCTCCGGCAACGAGGTGGGCGTCACTTTCTTTCGGCTGCTCTCCACCCCTCCGCTTCTATTGGACGGCTGCCGTGTGACGTCGCTGTGACGCCGCACGGACCGCCCCCTTAGAAAGGAGGCAGTTCGCCGGCCACAGCAACATCGCTAGGCAGGTAAGTCTGTGTGACAAGTATTAGCGATATTGTGCGCCAAGGGCAGCGATTTGCCCGTGACACACAAACGACAGGGGCGGGTGCTATCACGAGCGACATCTCTAGCGATGTCGCTGCGTGTAAAGCCCCCTTAAAAGGAGGTACATTAATTGATTGCCCCTTGGTACTTTCTTTACCTTTAACACTAGAACTACTGAGGTAGTCATTTTGACTACTTTGCACTATGTATTTCTATATAGGTGTCACGAGTCCAGTAGTTCTAGTGTTAAAGAATTAGGGTTTTGCTGATAAAAGTACTGTATTTTTTGGACTATAAGGCACACCAGACCATAAGACACACGCTTCTATGTACATAATATGAAAAAAACAATTTGGGGAAGAATATTTCAAACTTATAACTACGGTGAATAACTATAAGATGCACCTAGGTTTTAGAGGAGGAAAATAGGAAAAAAAATTTGAACCAAAAAATGTGGTCATGATGTACTGTTAAGTATCCTGGGCCCCTTCCAGGTATATGTCCTCCATCCTAGTATATATGTTCCCCATCCTTGTTCCATCCTGGTATATATGTCTCTATCCTAGTATATATGGTCCTCATTGTGGTATATATGTCCCGATCCTGGTATAAATGGCCCTCATCCTGGGCCCATCGTAGTATATATGATCCCCATCTTGGTATATATGGCCCTCATCCTGGTATGTGTGTGTGTGTATATACAGTACAGACCAAAAGGTTGGACACACCTTCTCATTCAAACAGTTTTCTTTATTTTCAGGGCTCTGAAAATTGTAGATTCACATTGAAGGCATCAAAACTATGAATTAAAACATGTGGAATGAAATACTTAAAAAAGTGTGAAACAACTGGAAATATGTCTTATATTCTAGTTTCTTCGAAGTAGCCACCTTTTGCTTTCATTACTACTTTGCACACTCTTGGCATTCTCTTGATGAGCTTCAAAAGGTAGTCACCGGAAAGGGTTTTCCAGCAGTCTTGAAGGAGTTCCCAGAGATGCTTAGCACTTGTTGGCCCTTTTGCTTTCACCCCAAACCATCTCGATTGGGTTCAGGTCTGGTGACTGTGGAGACCAGGTCATCTGACGTAGCACACTATCACTCTCCTTCTTAGTCAAATAGCCTTTACACAGCCTTGATGTGTGTTTGGGGTCATTGTCCGGTTGAAAAATAAATGATCCAACTAAACGCAAACCGGATGGAATTGCACGCCGCTGAAAGATGCTGTGGTAGGCATGCTGGTTCTGTATGCCTTCAATTTTGAATAAAACCCACACAATCACACCTCCTCCTCCATGCTTCATGGTGGGAACCAGCCATGTAGAGTCCATCCTTTCACCTTTTCTACAAAGACACGGTTGTTGGATCCAAAGATCTCAAATTTGGACTCATCAGAGCAAAGCACAGATTTCCACTGGTCTAATGTGCATTCCTTGTGATCTGTAGCCCAAACAAGTCTCTTCTGCTTGTTGCCTGTCCTTAGCAGTGGTTTCCTAGCAGCTATTTTACCATGAAGGCCTGCTGCACGAAGTCTCCTCTTAACAGTTGTTCTAGAGATGAGGTGTGTCCAAACTTTTGGTCTGTACTAAATATATATATATATATATATATATATATATATATATATATATATATAAAGAAGAAGGAAACCTGACTGCATACAGCTGCTGTGCTGGAAAAAAAATTTATTTAGGAATTTTCTCCATAAGTGCAGGTAAAAACGGCGGGAGGTAACCTGGATGCGAGTCCCTCCGGGAGGACGACGGCCGTTTCGCCTGCCAATCAGGCTTCTACAGGTCCACCTAGGACCCGTAGAAGCCTGATTGGCAGGCGAAACGGTCGTCGTCCTCCTGGAGGGACTCGCATCCAGGTTACCTCCCGCCGTTTTTACCTGCACTTATGGAGAAAATTCCTAAATAAATTTTTTTTCCAGCACAGCAGCTGTATGCAGTCAGGTTTCCTTCTTCTTTATACGGATTATCGAGACTGATTTTCTTTCCTGACGTGCACGTTGCACCTGGAGCTAACCAAGCGTTGTAAACCCCATCCCCTGCACGTGTGTGAAAACCACAAGGTAACCTGAAGGCCGGCGGTGCAGGACCTTTCCTTTACTTGAAGTATATATATATATATATATATATATATATATATATATATATATACCTATCATCCTGGTACATAGGGCCCTCATCCTGGGTCCATCCTAGTATGTATGATCCTCATCCTGGTATGTATGATCCCCATCTTTGTATATATTTTCCCCATTATGGACACATCTCCCTCATACTGGTATATATGCTCCCCATCCTGGTATATTTGTCCCCAATCATGGGCCTACCCTCGTGTATATGCCAACCATCACACATAAAAAAAATAAATGATTATACTCACCATCCCTCTGCTCCCCCGAATGCCCGGCAAGTGACTTCAGTGTGTAAGCGGCTTCTTGCATGATGTCTATGCCATGCGCTCCCAGTTACACACTAACGCCAGCTGCCAGAATTTTCACCATGACAGAGAGTAGTCCCTCTGATTTCTGGTGTCAGGAGATCACAGCACAGGGCTTAATACACATTTGCTCAGGTTACTACTACTGAGTGCAGATTTTTATTTTATCCAGCACTGGTTCCTGAAACTCTGCATGAAATGTATGGGCAGCTGTTCTCTATTGCTAATTAGCTCTGCTATAAAGTCTTCCCTCCTAGTCCAGGTAATCGCTGGTGATAGTTTCTGCTTCATTTGCCTCTAGAGGGAACCCATGAGCTGAGGACCAGGAAGCCATTCAGAGAACATTTTCTGTGTGAAAATTGGGTTGAGTTTTTCCCTTCCTTAGTACTTTTGTTTTTTTCCTGTGATTTGTTACTCATTATTACCACTTGTTGTTTGGAGTGCTTTGTATGATTGTTGTTTCTTTTACCTCTGTCTGTCTGATTCTCTCTGTGTCTTTAATATACAGTGAGACTAGCGTTCCCGTTGCCCTGCGCACTATACAGGGCTGAGTCTAAGGAAAGACAGGGATAGGCACGTGATCGGCGATGGGATAAAAGAACCCGTATAGGGACGTTAGGGAATGCAGGGATCAGTCTCAGGTGAGTTTAGGAGGTGACCCTGCTCCCCCTACACTTGCTTGCAGGGCCCACCGTTGTAACGTGTACCCTGAGTGTTGCGGCACTCGCCGGGGGTTCTCGTTTACCTGGTGGAACCCCATAGTCACTGCGTGACAAAAAGCCAACAATTTCCTGAAGCGTCTTTCTGTAGCGAAATCTAAAGCACGCCATGTACACAGCCCTCTCAGATGTGGCTCACCATTCTGCAACTGCTCTGGGACACTTTTTACACTAACTGGCGTACTTCATCATTAGATTTGCATATTGGACATGAGCCGTATTTTATGAAACACCCCTGCAGACAATTCCATGAGCAGTTCCATGCATTTAATAATATTGTAAAATTATCTCAATATATTATATATCTGGAATAATTGTTTTAGTGCAGTGAAAAGGCTTTAAATACACAGACCTCTGCCCTGGGGGATTGGATTTCACTCTGGGACTGGTTCTATTATTTGTTTTATTGAATGATTATACTGATTATACTTTTTATGTTACTAGGTGTTTTGAATTGGGAATGCCGAGGACCTACAAGGAACAGGCTGCCAGGGAACGTTGCTGCAGGCTCTATAGCCACCTAATTAATTTCCAAACAAAGCTTTCAGTGGTTAATTTACATTAAGCGAAATGTAAATCATGACGAGACAAACGGGGCTGAACTGCAATTGTGGGATGTGGGATATGGTTTATGGGCAGCGTAAGAACAAGCTGTGGAAATCCCACACTGAAGAGGATGGGCCATTAGACCACACTGTTATTCTTCCTATAAAGTCAATTTAATTAAAAGGAGCTGGTACATACCGCGTCCTATATAGATAAGGAAAATAAGGAAAAATTTACAAGGTTTTAAAGACCCTAAAATCAATCACCAGTAAATAAAAATTCTCTTCTGTCCATTATAGAAGCTCACATAGAGGTTGACTCTCGTTCTCAAATTCCAGATTGGCCACCCTTGTTACCTAGGACCTTCTATTGACACCCTTCCTACAGAGCGCCACAAAGGTCTCAAATTAGGCTGAGGCCACACGCATGACACTCAGCTCACAGCTCGCAGCACAGCGGGAGCCGAGTGTCATGCGACTGTGGTGCGATCAGACCACAGCTGCGGAGGGGATGGCCAGCGCTGAAGAGGGGAGGGCCAGCGCTGCGGAGGGGATGGCCAGCGCTGCGGAGGGGAGGGATTGATTTACCTCCCTATCTTCTCCATTGCCGACTGATGCGAGAATTACACTGCTCTCGCGTTACACCGGTGTAATGAGAGTGCAGTGCAATGTTTCTCTCGCCCCATAGACTTGAATGGGTGGGAGTGGAACAAGATCACATTCCACCCGCAGCATGCTGCAACTGTTTTCTCGGTCCGATTAGGGCTGACAAAACAATCGCTCATGGAAGCTGCCCCATAGAGTAATATTGGTCTAATAATAATAATAATTAATAATAATTTTATTCATTTATATAGCGCTAACATATTCCGCAGCGCTTTACATACATTGGCAACACTGTCCCCATTCGGGCTCACAATCTAGAGTCCCTATCTGTATGTCTTTCAAGTGTGGGAGGAAACCGGAGTACCCGGAGGAAACCCACGCAAACACGGGGAGAACATACAAACTCCTTGCAGATAGTGTCCTTGGTGGGATTTGAACCCAGGACCCCAGCGCTGCAAGACTGCAGTGCTAACCACTGAGCCACCGTGCCGCCCGCACTGAGTGCAATGCAATTTTTTTTTTTTTATCGCATTCCACTTGCTCCGTATTACTCGCCGTGTGTGCTGACCCTTATACAGCGCCTAGCTCTACTTGGTGTAAATGATGCTCTTCTCCTGAATTTGGCATTAGTTTTCTTTTGTTCCTGCCCTTCTCCATTCCCGAAATATGGCCCCCTCTTTCATGCGTGTTAATCTAATCTTTTTAGCCAAATGGATGTAGTCTTTAAAGATCTCCAAGATCTTATCCCCATATGTAGTAGCTGTAATAATAATATTAGCAAATACCTCCAATTAGAAATGTAGTATAGTTCTCCTGATATAGCCATGTCTCTTACCTCATGTGCAGGGCATTGCAGCTTAGGTATCCATGGTTATGACCACAAGCAACTAACTGACTAACTAATTGTCACTATGTGAGTGGTCATAACCATGGATACCTAAGCTGCAATGCGCTGCACATGAGGTCAGTGACATGGCTATATCAGGAGAACTATACTACATTTCTAATTGGAGATATATGCTAATATTGTTATTATCACAGCTACTACATATTGGGATTGGATATTAAAGATGGGAATACCCCTTTAATTCTTCCCTATATGCGTCTAATTAAAGAACACGCCCAGGTTCAATAAAAAGGCATAAAGCTAAATTTATTAAGACTGGCATTTTGCATGTCAGTCTTACAGGGGTATTCCCATCTTCAAGATCCTTTCTCAGTATGTAGTGGGTGTTATAATAATAATAATAATAATAATAGTAATAATAATATTACCAAATACCTCCAATTAGAAATGTAGTATACTTCTCCTGATATAGCCATGTCTATAACCTCATGTGCAAAAAGTGAGTACATCTTTAAGTGAAAATGGCCTAATTGTGCCCAAAGTGTCAATACTTTGTGTAGCCATCATTTTTTTTCCAGCACTGCCTTAACTTTCTTGGGCATGAAGTTCACTAGAGCTTCACAGGAGTCGCTGGGTTCTCTTCCTCCTCCATGACAAGATCACTGAGCTGGTGGATGTTAGAGACCTTGCGCTCCTTCACTTTCCATTTGAGCAGGCCCCACAGATGCTCAATAGGGTTTAGTTCTAGAGACGCTTGGCCAGTCAAGAACCTTTACCCTCAGTTTCTTTAGCAAGGCAGTGGTCATCTTGGAGGTGTTTGTGGTCATTATGTTAGAATACTGTCCTGCGCCCCAGTTTTTGAAGGGAGGGGATCATGCTCTGCTTCATTGTGTCACAGTACATGTTGGCATTCATGGTTCCCTAAATGAACTGTAGCTCCTCACAGAAAGTAGAACTCATGCAGCCCCAAACCATGACAGTCCACCACCATGCCTGACTGTAGGCAGGACACACTTGACATCACTTGAACCAAATACGTTTATCTTGGTCTCATCAGACCACAGGATATGGTTCCAGTAATCCATGTCCTTAGTCTCCTTGTCTTCAGCAAACTGTTTGCGGGCTTTCTTGTGCATCATCTTTAATAGAGACTTCCTTCTGGGATGACAGCCATGCAGACTAATTTGATGCAATGTGTGGCGTTTGGTCTGAGCACTGACAGGCTGACCCCATAGCCCTGTAACCTCTGCAGCAATGCTGGCAGGACACAAATGTCTAATTTAATAAGACGACCTCTAGATATGACACTGAGCACATGCACTCAGCTTCTTTGGTTTACAAATACTGAGGTAAAAACCTCACCAAATACTCAACATGTGCCCAAGGCCTTAGGTGGTTTCCTCACCTGCAAACAGACTGTCTTTAAAAGCTCCAGATTCATCAAAGTGGTTCATGCTGTTTAATAAATCTGCCATATTTTTCAACTGTTTAGTATAAGTTTATTATTTGCTATACGTGACACAGTTTTAGTGCAATTTTTGGTGTTGCATGTCACTTGATATCTCTTTCCCGTTACATCACAGCCTTTGATAAAATTGGGAATGGTTTGTCAGAAAGGAGCAAGACATGAAATGCAACGTTGTTGTAATGCAGTTGTAACGGGGTGCCAGGGGTGCCTCGGGGGTTGTAGTCGTGGCCCCTTTTTCTATCAGGCTTACACCCGGCTCCGCCGTCACTATTGGGACACGAGATGGCTTGGTGGGGCAGAGTGTGGTGGTGCAGATAACGCCGTCAGATGTACAAACACTTTGCAGACGTAGGTCGGTTGAACCAGCAGGCATGTTTATTGTACACTTTTTCATCACAGAGGCAAAACAAATCAGATGACTTCACACTTTTGCTAGGGGAAAACCTGTTCTGGACGTCTCCTCTAGTGGGGATGTGCTCGGCTACTCCACTTCACCTGGCTCCCACTCCGACTAACACAGACTGGACCCACACCAAATAGGAATAACGTTTGGAACACCATTCTAAGTCCGAACTGGGTGCAAAAACCTAAAAAATACTTTGGCGTAGTGTTGGGGCTCTATTGCATTGATCAATTCAGTAGCTAAATTTCTCTTGATTCATATGTTCATGGCAGTAATGCAGATTCCATTTTTCACATTTTCACTCTTCATATAGCTATTTGATTTTTCAAGTCAGTATTCACACAGCAGTTTCTGCTATTCCATGTATTCCCCTTCCATAGTCACTGGTGTGCATACCTTATCTCCCCATAGTGATGTTTTTTTAGGTTTTTGCACCCAGTTCAGACTTAGAATGGAGTTCCAAACGTTATTCCTATTTGTTAGTATTTTTTCGTTTGTGAACCCTCCCCATACACACCTATTGCCAATCCATATCATACGCATAAATAGCCTGGGTCTCAGCTTCCCATACACGGTAGGTTTTTTAACTGCATGAGAGGACACACACAAGCTAGGGACCCAGTGGCGTAACTACCGCGGTCGCAGCGGTCGCGATCGCGACCGGGCCCGGGCGGTTTGGGGCCCGCGGGGACCCGGCAGATCAGCAGCCAGCTCCTCTCAGTGAGAGAGAAGCTGCGCTGATCTATCACAGTGCACGCGCCCACTATATGACCCGCTGCCGCCCCCGACACCGGGCCCTCCTGCCCGATGTCAGCGGCGGCACCGGGGCCCCCCTCCCCGCGCACAGTAATAATGAAGCAAAGAGCGGCCGGCGCCGCTCTGCATCATCATTCTGCCCCTGTGCCTGTGCGGTGAGTGACGTCACTCCTGTGCGACTGCTGTGCTGAGTGCACAGAGTACAGGGAGGGAGGACGCCGACCGCAGCACCGGGAGGACGAGCAGCAGTGGAAGGAGGAGAGCAGGGAGTACAGCATCAGTGGAACAAGGAGACGTCAGGACAGAGCAGCAGTGGAAGGAGGAGAGCGGTGAGTACTTGGTTTTTTTTTTTATATATATATGAGTACACGGTGGTCAGAGGCCTGGAGTGGGGAGGCTGCATTATACTGTACATGGAGGCCTGGGGTGGGAAGGCTGGATGATACTGTACATGGAGGCCTGGGGTGGGGAGGCTGCATCTGTACATGGAGGCCTGGGGTGGGGAGGCTGCCTGATACTGTACAAGGAGGCCTGGGGTGGGGAGGCTGCCTGATACTGTACAAGGAGGCCTGGGGTGGGGAGGCTGCATGATACTGTACATGGAGGCCTGGGGTGGGGAGGCTGCCTGATACTGTACATGGAGGCCTGGGGTGGGGAGGCTGCCTGATACTGTACATGGAAGCCTGGGGTGGGGAGGCTGCCTGATACTGTACAAGGAGGCCTGGGGTGGGGAGGCTGCCTGATACTGTACAAGGAGGCCTGGGGTGGGGAGGCTGCATGATACTGTACATGGAGGCCTGGGGTGGGGAGGCTGCATGATACTGTGCATGGAGGCCTGGGGAGGCTGCATTATACTGTACATGGAGGCCTGGGGAGACTCCATTATACTGTACATGGAGGCCTGGGGAGGCTGGCAGCATTATTATACATGGAGGCCTGGGGAGGCTGGCTGCTATATTATACATGGAGGCCTGGGAGGCTGGCTGCTATATTATACATGGAGGCCTGGAGAGGTTGGCTGCATTATTATATATGGAGGCCTGGTGAGGCTGCATAATAAACATGAAGGACACCTTATACATTGAATATAGAGGTGTAATATACATAGAGGTCTATGAGGCTGCATTATACTGGAGATCTATAGGGCTGCATTAAAATGGAGGTCGGGGGGGGGCTGTATAATACAAAATGAAGGGACACCTTATTCATGGAATATAGGGGTGAATTATACATGGAGGAGTATGGGGCTGCATAATACCATCTGAAGTTTTATGGGGTTGTGTTATAATACATATAGGACTATGGGGGCTGCATTATAATATATGGAGGACTATGGAGGCTACCTTATACATGGACTATGGAAGTGCATTATAAAACATGGAGGACTATGTGGTGCAGTATAATATATGGAGAACTATGGGGTGAATTTTAATACATGGAGAACTATGGGAAATGCATTATAATTGAAGGGCTACTTTATACATGGAGGATTATGGGGGTGCATTATAATATATGGAGGGCTATGTATCTGCATTCTAATATATGAAGGGTTATGTGAGACCCTTTATACAATTATTTGGAAGGCTATGTGGGGGCTGTTATAGTATTTTGAGAACTTTATACAGGGGGGACAAAGATACAAGTATGGGATGGAAATGTTTTGTGCTGAGGGAAAAAGGCTCTTTCCCTCAGCAGCCAACTTTCCCATGCTCTGCTATACATCTCTCAGCACCCAGCTTTCCCATGTTCTGATATACATCTCTCAGCACCCAGCTTTCCCATGTTCTGATATACATCTCTCAGCACCCAGCTTTCTCATGCTCTGATATGGGAAAGCTGGGTGCTGAGGACAAGATAAATATCAGAACATAGGAAAGCTGGGTGCTGATAGAGGGATTTCAGGGTGCTGTGGGTGAGAGCCAAGTGTCAGCGTCATTATCCTGTACCCCGAGTGTCAGTGTCATTATCCCTTACCCCATACCTCCCAACCGTCCCGGATACAGCGGGACTTTCACGCTTTACGTTGTTTGTCCCGTTGCCACGATCGGGACGGCCGGCTCCCGGGCTCCGCCCACCCACTCTCTCTCCGCCTCCCTGCTTTTCCCTCCTACCATCCCAGTAGACGTGGCATAACAGAGAGGAGCGCTGCCTGTGCTGCTGCTGGTACAGTAAAATCTCCCCAGCGCTGATTTCCCTCCCTCCCCCCCCTCACCCCCGGCCGGAGCCTCTCTGTGCGGTCGGCCGGCCGCCTGTCTGTGCGGTCGGCCGGCCGCCTTTCTGTGCGGGCGCCCCCTGGCCGCCTGTCTGTGCGGGCGCCCCCCTGCCGCCTGTCTGTGAAGGCGACCGGCCACCTCACTGTGTGGGCGACCGGCCGCCTCACTGTGGCTCCCTGCGTGTCCATGCTGGAGGCCCGCCGGCTGCCTGCGTGTCCATGCTGGAGGCCCGCCGGCTGCCTGCGTGTCCATGCTGGAGGCCCGCCGGCTGCCTGCGTGTCCATGCTGGAGGCCCGCCGGCTGCCTGCGTGTCCATGCTGGAGGCCCGCCGGCTGCCTGCGTGTCCATGCTGAATGGGTGTGGATGGGGAGTGGATATGGGCGTGACTGTGAAATGGGTGTGGTTAGGGGGCGTGGCCTAAAAATTTGTAGCGCGCCGCAAACTTTGTCTTTCTTTTCCTTCTTTAAAAGTTGGGAGGTATGCCTTACCCCAAGTGTCTGTGTATGTCTAGTCTAGTTTTGCACTCACAACTACTGCCGAGACCTCACTCAATGGAAAACGAATACATTGTGAAAGATTTTCCAACAACTTTTGAAAAGGGAAAGTTTTACTGTGTAATATAATCTGTTAATACAAACCAAACGGCAAATCTCTGAACGGACTTATTCAAGTCAAAATTTATTAGATTTACGGAATTGATTCCACCCTGAGCATGGAGCATCCAGGAGGACTCGCCCTCCTCCCTTCCTTTTTGATTACCCCCAACATGTTTGGTTCTAATCTTACCATGGGGTGTGTTAAAGGGATTAATGATCTCCCAACTAATTTTCAACTAATTATTCCGAACACGTTGTCAGCACATACTAAGCAATGAGTTAATGTCGCATGGCCGGCGAGGAGGCGTGCAGACCAGTACCCGTCTCCCCAGGAGAACTGACCTTCCTTCACATAACAGCTGCTAGGGTTCATTAACTTAAACCATCTTGAAACAAAAATCCTTTTAAGATCTTTCAACTTCTTTAAAGGGAACGAGGGGGGGAAAAAAATCTATAAACTGGTAGCCTGGCTAGCATAGCTTGGAGTAGCTCAGGGCACAATGGGTGGCGATGGATGATATATGTGAAACAGATGTAATTTTTGGGGGGTGATTGGGCCAGGCATTGCATTTACAGGCAAATTACATAGCAATGGAAGGCAATTAAAGAACAATAATTGGACATGATGACTTGATTCTTTAAAGCCTTTTAAGGTTTTTATTTTCCAGAGCTGCAGAACTGCAAAAGATCTCATGATGTTCTATCACAACAAATACCCCAGCGTAGACCATCAAGAAAGAGACAGACGGCACCACAAGTGGTTAATGACTTAAGCTACCTCTGCTGTGAAGGCATGCGAAGGTCTGGTACTTCCATTATACTGTCAATTGCTGGTTTGATTGGGGAGTGTAAATTTCTCCACGGGGTGTTGAGGAGAGGGCAGTGGATGCTATAGTGAAAGGGTCAAGAGGGTCAACAACTGCTGAAGGATATGACTGTAAAAGAGGAAATTTAGGACTTCAGGACTGCTGTGGGAATTATTATTATACTTATTATTTTACATCTGTGCAACAGATCTCTGCGCAGCAGCGGGAAAATAAAAACAAATCAACATATAAATATATTAAAATAATGGAGACCAAGTATTTGGAAGAGTAGTCAGATGTAAGGGATCACTTATTTTCAATTTATTTTTTTAAAGGAATTTTCCACTTTAAGAAAAATGGACCCTAAACACTTTTATATATTTAAAGGGAATCTGTCAACAGGTTTTTCCCACCTAATCTGAGACCCTGATTCTAGTAATGTGTCACTTACTGGGCTGCTTAGTGTAGTTTTGAAAAAATCCCTGTTTAATCAGCAGTAGATTATCATTACAGGACTACATGGTATGCTGCAGGTAGTCCAGCATATTCATGAGCTCTGTATAACTGCTAGATCTGCATTTTATTATTATTTATTATTATAGCGCCATTTATTGCATGGCGCTTTACAAGTGAAAGAAGGTATACGTACAACAATCATTAACAGTACAAAACAGACTGGTATAGGAGGAGAGAGAACCCTGCCCGCGAGGGCTCACAGTCTACAGGGAATGGGTGATGGTACAATAGGTGAGGACAGAGCTGGTTGCGCAGTGGTGTACTGGAGTGAGGGTTATTGTAGGTTGTAGGTTGTTGGAAGAGATGGGTCTTGAGGTTCCTCTTGAAGCTTTCCACGGTAGGAGAGAGTCTGATATGCTGAGGTAGAGCATTCCAGAGTATGGGGGAGGCACGGGAGAAATCTTGTACGCGATTGTGAATCAGAGAAAACAGTGATTTTCTCAAAATGACAGCAAACAGCTCAGTAAGTGACACATCGCTGGAATCAGGGTCTCTGTCTGTACATTATGCTGCTCTCAGATGAGGGAGCAAAAACCTGGTGACAGATTTCCTTTAACATAGTGTCAGACTGGGGTAGCAGGGGCCCACCAGTATGCAATGCAAATATTACTTTAACAAATGTACCTATTCTTCTATACAATAATATATTGGGTAGTTTGTAAAATGAATGATGAAATGCTTCTTTTTTTGTAAACAGTTAACAAAATGTATTGTGCCAACTATTGATTATGTTTGTGGGGTAAGTGACATACTACTGCAAAGGGGCCCACCAGAGGGTCCTCCTGTCCTCCTGTGGGCCAGTCCGAGCCTGGAGTTACCTTCCCCTGATTCAATGTCAGATCTCAGCTGCTGTTCTGGTTTCCGATATATATGTCAAGAGCTGCCAAGCTTCGTGATTGGCTGCAGCGCTGATGTGAGCTGTAGACAAGACATGACCGCTGCAGCCAAAACAACGAGACCAAAGCGGCAGAGGAAATACGGCGCTGGACAAATGAAAGTTGAGTATTTGCTTTGTTTGTTAAGGTACAACTATAAAAGCATTTTTTTTCTAAAGTGGAACACCCCTTTAAATAAGTGCATAACTTTTTTATTATTATTACTCACCACCAGGAGAACTAGATAGATTTGTTTGCATTCAAAGGGGGTTATCAACGGTAAAGGTCGGGGTTTTGTATCGGACTCCAGGTGTTTGGGGCTTCAACTCTAACATAGACTTTAAAAAAAAATCTGTGTCGGAGTTTGGGGGCTGTTCGTATGCTAATAAAGTTTGTTGAAAGGCTCCAGCGCAGCCATTCAATAAGCTTTATTGCATGGCGAAGATGACTTTACACTGATGTGAACCAAATCAATAAGATGGTTAAATAATTAACAGGAAGTGAGTGGGAGTCACAGGGCTCACTTCCTGTTAACCATATGTAGGCGGGAAGTTTTCTTCGCAGGGCTCGCATGTCATAACAATGTCATGTGAGCACCGGCGGGAAAGCAAGTTCCGATGTCGCTGGAACTGTGGCCGCACCGAAGGTGAGTATAGGCTTTATTATTTTTATGGGTGCCCAAGTAGTGGACAACTCCTTTAAGAAAAGCATTGCAAGCTAATTATTTCCTGATCCATGCCTGGATGAATAATCCAAAAATTTAAAACAAATTTTCATTATTTGTATACCTGTATTTTATAGGTAACGGCCATGGGAGCTCAAAAGTCACCTACCCCCGATTAGATTGTATGCTCATCTGTATACCCAGCTTCCTAACCTGAACTATTGGCTATTTCCATTGTTTTCATGCTGTTCTAAAAAAAATTTTTTATCCAAAATGTACTGAGAAAAGTTGTGAAAAAAGAAACAAATGTTAAATAAATAAATAAATAATACAATTAATAACATAATAAAAATAATACATAATTAAATATCATGAAAACTATATTAATACAGCCAAATACCACAATTCAGCAAAACTATACAGTATAAAGCAGTGTGCACAGGGGTCTGTTAAGGCCCCGTTGCACGCAACGACATCGCAACGAGATGTCGTTGGGGTCACGGAATTCGTGACGTACATCCGGCCTCATTAGCGACGTTGTTGCGTGTGACATGTACGAGCGACCGCTAACGATGCAAAATACTTACCAAATCGTTGATTGTTGACACGTCGTCCTTTTCCCAAATATCGTTGCTCGTTCTAGACGCAGGTTGTTGGCCGTTCCTGAGGCAGCACACATCGCTATGTGTGACACCCCAGGAACGACGAACAACAGCGTACCTGCGTCCTCCGGCTACAAGGTGGGAGTGACGTTTATGCGGCTGCTCTCCGCCCCTCCGCTTCTATTGGTGGCCCGCTGTGTGACGTCGCTGTGACGCCGTACGAACTGCCCCCTTAGAAAAAAGGTTGTTCGCCGGCCACAGCGACGTCGCTAGGCAGGTAAGTACGTGTGACGCGCACTACCGATATTGTTTGCCACGGGCAGCGATTTGCCCGTGATGCAGAAACGACGGGGGCGGGTGCTTTCACGAACGACATCGCTAGCGATATCGCTGCGTGTAAAGCAGCCTTTAGAAACACAGATTTACCAGCATTGCTCATCTGGGCACTATGCTATATACTGTAAACCGCAATGGCAGCCGCCCTGCGAGCCTCGCTGTAGACAGTGGAGTCATGTGTCTTAAATGTCATAGGAAAAAAAAAATCCAAAAACTGGTTTGCAATTATGGGCAAATTTTCTGTGAATCAATTTTCCTAAATATCCCCACAATATAAACGTTACTAGCTACATCTACTCTATATCTGGAATTGTTATTTCTCCCTCCATCCTTGACAACGTCAGTTCTCCATTTCCTCTTTTGGGAGGTGCATTTTTGTCTTAACTTAGACATGAATCATTTTTTTTTCTCCGGTTTTCATTGCCGGGAATTGGTTACTCAAGTTACGGATGGTGCCGGTTGTACTAAACAGAATGCAATGAAATTGCTAAATAAAATTACACCATGTTCTCTCTAAGGTTTGATTTTAACTTTTATTAGCCAAAACCTTGATTTTGCAGAAGCAGAAAAGCGAAATGTTACACGGGCGCTACTATTATATAATGGGCTGAGGTCTCCACCTAGTGGCCAAGCTATGTAAATGCAGGTCAATTGAATTCTTACATTTATCTATCTATCTATCTATCTATCTATCCCTCTATCCCTCTATCTATCTCTCTATCTCTCTATCCCTCTATCTATCTATCTATCCCTCTATCTATCTATCTATCCCTCTATCTATCTATCTATCCCTCTATCTATCTATCCCTCTATATATCTATCCCTCTATCCCTCTATCTATCTATCTATCTATCCCTCTATCTATCTCTCTATCCCTCTATCTATCTATATATCTGTTATCTATCTATCCCTCTTTATATATATCCCTCTATCTATCTATATATCTCCTATCTATCTATTTTTCTATCTATCACTTTATCCCTCTATCTATCTATCCCTCAATCTATCTCTCAATCTATCCCTCTATCTATCTAATCTATCTCCTATCTATCTATCCCTCTATCTATCCATTATCTATCCATTATCTATCTATCTATCCCTCTATCTATCCCTCTATCTATCTATCTATCTATCTATCTATCTATCCCTCTATCTATCCATTATCTATCTATCTATCTATCCCTCTATCTATCCCTCTATCTATCTATCTATCTATCTATCTATCTATCTATGCTAGTGTCTACATGTCATTGTGATAACATTGGCCTAAAAAGGAAGGGGGCTCCTTCTACTTCCAAAGCAGCAAACAGTTTCTGTCACAGAGACAAAAGGGGGGCATTATAATAAGGGACTGGACTGCAAAGGTGTCACAAATGTGCCACGGCCTGATGTGATCTAATGGGATCTGGGATCAGAAGGTCACAGCATATTGTGGATCTCAGATCTGCGTTAATGCTGCTCATCATTTACCTTGAGTTGGAGCAGTTAAGGTTCATTTCTATCCTGCAGTGATCTAACAGGTAGTTGTAACCTCAGCTGCAGCCACTCCCTTCTGCTATAAATATCCGTTCCTCACTGCTTCCTATGCCGGCTATAGCTCATACTAATGCTATCCTTTTGGAAGGAACAAGTCTGTGGAAAAAGCTGAGGCGTTGCTTCAGTTGCAGCTGAGAAGTTCCTGCCGGAATTTTATTTGTTGTGTTTTTCTCCCATGTTTGTCCTTACCTTCCTCATGTTGTCTTATGTCAGTAGCGAGACTAGCGTCTTCCTCGCCTTCACTAGGTAGCGTGAGTTCAGAGCCAGGGAGGGATTCAGCACGTAACTGGCGTACGGGGGGGGACGGACTCATCTAGGGACATTTAGGGAGTGCGGGGATCAGCCTTCGGTAATTATTAGGTAATGAGTATCATCCTCCCTACAGAAGACACTACTGCACCCTGCAATTTTTCTTAACGTGGACATTTAAAAAAAAAAAATAAAATATGATAATCTGAACAGTTGCACTGAATGACATTGATCTGAGCACTGTCAGGTTTTTTACAGACAAAAATGTAGCTGTGTGAACGTAGCCCAAGAGCGTGAGGATCGCCAACACAGAGAGGAACACAGAGCGAAGAGTTTATTAAGAGAAAAGGTTAGACAGCAGAGGAGAATACAGACACCATAAGTGTCTGAGGTTTTACCACATCGGATACAAGGGCCTCTGTGGGAGGAAGTGTAATGCAATAACTGAGTGCATAGGCTGCAAATTATCACGCAAAAACTACTACAAAGTACTGCAGCCAAGAGAAGTGACCATGAGAAGGGCCACACTGTGAACATATGCTGCGCTGACGGACCTGACAACCATCCCTGGACCATAAAGATAGCATATATTTAAATGGAATCTGTAAGCAGGATTTGCTATGTAATCTGAGAGCTGTTTGATGTAGAGACTGAGACCTTGATTCCATCGATGTGTCACTTACTGGGCTGTGTTTTTATCTTTCAATAAAATCAGTGTTTTATCATAAGGAGATTATCACTAGGTGTCTTGTGCCTCCTAGTCCAATGACGCCTGATACTGATTATCAGCTTTCTGTCTATACAGTATACACAGCTGCCAATCAGTGTTGTGGGCAGGGTTATATACAGCTCAGTATTCCAAGCAGAGAAAACTGTGATTCTATCACAACTGCTACACCCAGTCAACATCACTGGAATCAGGGTCTCTGTCCCTTCATCATGCTGCTGTCAGATTATATAGCAGAAACCTGTTGATAGGTTCCCTTTAAGGATAGCATGAAAAAAGTATATTGCAATAAAATATAACAGTATATCAGTTTAGCAATTACCAAAGAGACCCAGGTGACTCTTCCACTACTCCCAGTTCCAGCCTTAAGGGTGCTTTACACGTTGCGACATCGCTAGATATTGCTAGTGTCGCGGGCGGAGGAGCCGCGCTCGCTACGCTCGGGTCCGGGGCTGCTGCTGCACGGTGGCTCGAGCGGTGGGCCGGACCCGGGGACTCAAGCAGCGCTCCTCGCCCCCGAGTGAAAAGGGGTGTTGGGTGGTTTTAGGGAGATAGTTCGTGACGCCACCCACGGGTCGTGGTGATGATGGGCACCACCGCTGCTCGTGACGGGATACCCGGGAGCGATGGCGGGGAGCAGCTAGGTGTTAGTTCCCCCTCCGTGGGTAGGGGTTGGTGATCCCGGGGCCCGGTGGTGGTACGGGGAGGCAGGGAAGCTGGGGTGCAGGGTTGCGGAGGCAGCGCGGCGCAGTGCCGGATGGCACTGTTGTACTCACTCAGGCACAGATTCACAGAGTCTCTGGTAAACCAAACGGCTGGATGGACGGGTCCCGCAGCCGGATGCAGTGTCTTTGCTCTCCCCGGACAGGTTGATGGTGGCTGTCTTTCTCTGCACCGCTTTGTATGGATTGACTCCGATGGTTTCCCACTGGTGGTCCGCTCCCCGGCATGTATGTACCGAAGGAGCCCCTTTTGCCCGCAGGCGCTGGCCCTTGGATCTCTAGCCTATGGCGGTGGCTTTTTATCCTCACTGTGTGGACTGTTGCCTTCTGTCGGGTCTTGGGTGTGAGGGAACCCCTGGGGTCCCGGTCACTATCGGATTTGACCGTTGTCGGCAGCTCCTAGCCTGGTCAGGGTCTGATGGCCCTGCCTTTGTGCCTGGTACAGTTCTGCTCCCCGGCTCGGTACCGGCAGGCCACCGCCCGTCCCCGGTCCTACGGTTCCGCTGACTTGTACCACCTCCTGCAGACGGCCACCACCATCTGCCGACCTTGCTGTACGTGCCTGGGCTCCTACCCAGACACCAACAGTTTCTCTCCTGTCACTTTCAACTCCACAACTCAATTCCTCTCCACTCCACTCCAAACCGAACTAACTGCTTTTCCCGCCTCCAGGCCTGTGAACTCCTCGGTGGGTGGGGCCAACTGCCTGGCTCCACCCCACCTGGTGTGGACATCAAGCTTGGAGGACGGCAACAAGGATTTTGTTTGACTGTTGATGCCTAACCAGGGGAGGGGGTGTGTGTGATGTTGTGTTTGTGACTACCTGGCTAGTCCAGGGCGTCACGCTAGCGATGTCGAGCGCGATAGCACCTGCCCAGTCAGTGGCACGATATGTGGTGATCGCTGCTGTAGCCAACATTATCGCTACGGCAGCGTCACACGCACATACCTTGTCAGCGACGTCGTTGTGACCGTCGAACAAACCCTCCTTCAAGGGGGAGGTGCGTTCGGCGTCACAGCGACGTCACTGCAGCGTCACTGAACCGCCGCCCAATAGAAAAGGAGGGGAGGAGATGAGCGGCCGGAACATGCCGCCCACCTCCTTCCTTCCTCCTTTTCCGGTGGACACAGGTAAGGTGAGGTTCCTCGTTCCTGCGGTGTCACACACAGCGATGTGTGCTGCCGCAGGAACTACAAACAACATCGTACATGCAGCATCAAAAGATAATTGGGAGTAGGGGGGCATGTCACCGAGGAGCGATTTTGAATGTTTTTGCGACGATTGAAAATCGCTCATAGGTGTCACACACAACGACATCGCTAAAGCGGCCGGATGTGCGCCACAAATTCTGTGACCCCAAAGACATCGCTTTAGCGTGTAAAGCAGCCTTTAGACTAGGTTCACATGGGTCAAATATACAGCAGATTTTCCTTTTTCATATTCTGGATGCAAAATCCACAGCTTATAATAGTAACAGAATTATGAGTGAGATTTGATGAAATGTCATCCATACACACAGGAAAATATACACAGTGTAAACGGAGCAGCAGTTTGGATTTCACATGTTCTGTGAGTCATCACCAAGAGTTTCTTCCTTTTGGTTGCATTCACACACTGCAGATTTTGTTGCAGCAGATTGTTGGGTTATATTCCCACAAGGAATACTTGAGATTTTGATGTTGCAGATTTTATGCAGAGTTTCTTGCACCTATTAAATCAATTAGGTTACATGTGTGACGCCCTGGGCAAGCCAGGGGTCACAGGTCATAGCACCACACGCACCCCACATTCCCTGCAGGAACACCAAAGTCAAAACTGAAATCCTTGTTGCCTTCCTCCAGGGGCTGGTGTCCACACCAGGGGGTGGGCCAGGCGGTTGGCTCCACCCACCGAGGAGTTCACAGCCCTGGAGGCGGGAAAACCAGGCAGATGAGTTTTAGAGTTGAAAGTGTGAGGAGTAAACAGTGGAGTTGTAGTGAGAGAAGGAGAAAGAGACAAGTGACAACAAGAAGCCTGAAGTTGGTCCGGGTGTGTGCCCCGGACTGAGACAGCAAGGTTGGCAGACGGCGGTGACCGTCTGCAGGAGAGATTGCTCGGAGGTTCCCGAAAGGACCGTGGACGGGTGGTGACCCGGCGGTACCGGAGCGGTATACAAAGAACAGTCAGCACCAGGGCAGGGGCCTTTCGGATCCCGGCAAGGCTAGGAGTCGCCATAATTTGCCAAATCCGTCAGTGAAGGGGACCACTGGGTCTCCCAACAACCAAGTCCCGATTGAAGGCAACAGTCTGACCCTTAAGGGGAGACACCGCCACCGCCAAGGCACCAGTTTCCCAGGGCCAGCACCTGCGGGCAAGAGAGGGGCTCCTCCGGCTCATATCCAGGTCGGGGAGCGGGTTACCGGTGGGAACCCATCGCTACCAAAGAACCGTACTTAGGTGCAGGAAAGTGACCGTCACCGCTAACTGCAGGGAACATCAGCACCGTAGCCGTCCGAGGGACCCGTCCAACCAGCCGTTTGTTTACCGAGAACTGTGTCATGTTTACTGGCTGAGTGAGTACCTCCGTGCCGTGCGGCACAGCGCTGCCCCTGCGTCCCTGCACCTCCACAGGCCCCATAACCCGCCTGTCCACCAACCTAACCCCCATCACTGGGCCCCGGGACCACCAAACCCCCTACCCACGGAGGGGCAAATCAACAACTGGCTGCTCCATACCACCACTCCCGGGATCCCCAGACAGAGCAGCGGTGGTGTCCACACAATCACCACAACCGTGGGTGGCGTCACGGACAGTAAACTATCCCCACAACCAAACCCCTTTCACTCACGGGCGAGGAGCGCCGCTCGAGTCCCCGGGATCCGGCCCATTGCTCGAGCCACCGAGCAGCAGCGGGCCGCAGCGGCAGCCGGACCCGAGCAGTGGGAGAGCGCAGCGTCCCCTCCTCCGCCCGCGACAACTTGGCGTCACGAACAGGATCTTACCGCTCTGCCGTTGGGTAGATGTGCGCCTTGTGACCGCCGGAGGTGTCCGGCCTGAAAATTTCAGAAGCCGCCATCTTTGGCGCGAAGAGTTCCCGCTCGAGCGTCTTCTCGAGTAGCAGAGGCGCGAAGGCCAAAACCCCGCCCCAATAGAGGAGGGGCCGGAAAGAAGCTAAGGGGGACGAAATGGCGACTGGTCGCATGTAGCCGCGGCTATAAAAGCAGGGACGCCAGGACCCTGTGGCCATCTTGTTGCTAGTTCCTGGAAAGCACGACTGCCGAGATGTCCGCTCCAGCTAATAACAGCGAGACCCCCGCGCCCGGCATGGCGACGTGGTTGAGGGACCGGACCGCCCCGCTGAGTAATCGTCTGCAGGCCCACATGCAACTCCTCCTGGAGGAGTGGGAGACCGACATGGCGGATGTGGTGGCTGCTATGTGGAGACGCGAGGTAGAAGAGGATTTGGAGGAGCGGGTAAGAGACCCACGCCCCTGTATTCCTGAGGGATCGGCCATTGGAGCTGAGGGGCCCGGCCGGCTTCCGCTCACCCTGCCTCTCTCCCCGCTACCCGTGATAGCTGCTGCCACTCCGCCATTAGGCCCGCTACCTGCCCAACCGGTAGCGATACCCTGCCAAGCCGCCCCGGTGGACCAGCCGGCTGCAGACGTCCAGGACGTCCCTGAAGTACACCAGGGGGAACCACTAGGACTGCGGCCCCTTAACAGAATGGTGCCAGAAGTCTCGGTAGTGACTGTGCCAGACCCCGAGCCCGGGACCGTGGCCTGGATGAAGGCCCGGGTGATTCAATTCCACCGGCGTCAGCAGGATCAGATCTTCCGGATGATGGAGCAGTGGACTAACGAGGTGGAGATGCTGATTACAACTGCCCCGATGTACGAAGGGGGAATAGATGTAGCAGAGTCGACTGGTGACCCACGTCCCTATGTCCTACCAGGACCGGCCGCTGCGGCTGAGGGGCCCGGCCTAGTCTCGGCCTATGCATCACCCTTGCCGTTACTTATGGGGCGCCTCAGTGTAGACTCGCCTGATCTGCTGCTCCGTGCTACCGCAGAAGGGTCTGAAGTGCTGGATGCTGGAGGCCAGGAGGCTGCGGCAGCTGGCAGTAACCCGCCTGACGCAGGAACAAGAGATGATGACTCCGGCCCCAACCCCGGGTCCGCTGCTGAGTTGGAAGAGGCAATGGAGCGTGCCTGCTATGTAGGGGGTCCAGTGGTCTTCCATACCCCGCGTACCGGTGGAAATTGGTACCGGGTACCCCTGTCACAGCAGGCATGTCAGTGCATGTTTGATATGCTGGTGGGGGGGGAAGGATCCGCCCTAGCTGAGGACTCTGAGTAGGGCAGCGGAACCCCGTTGTCCAGTCCCCGTTGGGACCAGAAAGTCTGTGTTTGAATTACTGTTTGAAAGTTTTGCAAATGATGAAAAAGATTAACCGAAGTTAACCTGATTGTCTACCGTGATTGGGAAAACCGGCCGTTGCCGTCACCGTTGTCCCCGTGTGGACCGTTTGCAAATTGTTGGCATGAGGAACTGCTCATGGACAAGCCCGTGAACTTGCAGGGCAGCCACAAACGTTAGTGGCTTGTAAATAAGTTGAGTTACCGTTACCGTTTCCGCATTTGCCGCCTCCGGAGAGGCAGGTTGGAGGGAGGGCCCGCAGAAGAGCCGGCTGGGGCCCAGCCACCACAGGGACCGGTGGCTACCCTCTGGAGGGGAAGGACGGATCCCGCTCGGGTAACTTGGTGCAGGACTGGGGTCAAGGGGTGCTGCCTGTTTTCTAGGGGCAGCATCAGGGCCAGGTTACTTGGGTGGCAGAGAGCGGAGACCGTAACCGTTAACCGTTTAAAAACCGTAACGTTTAAGAAATGTGCCTCCCGATGTGGGATGATGTTTTTCTATTTGTATGTCTGTTACCGTTTTTTATCTTTTCAGAAAAAAAAACAAAAGGAAAATAAAACCGGTGTTGGACGGGCAGCCCGAGGACGGTCTGCGTTTTGCTAAGGGGGAATGTGACGCCCTGGGCAAGCCAGGGGTCACAGGTCATAACACCACACGCAACCCACATTCCCTGCAGGAACACCAAAGTCAAAACTGAAATCCTTGTTGCCTTCCTCCAGGGGCTGGTGTCCACACCAGGGGGTGGGCCAGGCGGTTGGCTCCACCCACCGAGGAGTTCACAGCCCTGGAGGCGGGAAAACCAGGCAGATGAGTTTTAGAGTTGAAAGTGTGAGGAGTAAACAGTGGAGTTGTAGTGAGAGAAGGAGAAAGAGACAAGTGACAACAAGAAGCCTGAAGTTGGTCCGGGTGTGTGCCCCGGACTGAGACAGCAAGGTTGGCAGACGGCGGTGACCGTCTGCAGGAGAGATTGCTCGGAGGTTGCCGAAAGGACCGTGGACGGGTGGTGACCCGGCGGTACCGGAGCGGTATACAAAGAACAGTCAGCACCAGGGCAGGGGCCTTTCGGATCCCGGCAAGGCTAGGAGTCGCCATAATTTGCCAAATCCGTCAGTGAAGGGGACCACTGGGTCTCCCAACAACCAAGTCCCGATTGAAGGCAACAGTCCGACCGTTAAGGGGAGACACCGCCACCGCCAAGGCACCAGTTTCCCAGGGCCAGCGCCTGCGGGCAAGAGAGGGGCTCCTCCGGCTCATATCCAGGTCGGGGAGCGGGTTACCGGTGGGAACCCATTGCTACCAAAGAACTGTACTTAGGTGCAGGAAAATGACCGTCACCGCTAACTGCAGGGAACATCAGCACCGTAGCCGTCCGAGGGACCCGTCCAACCAACCGTTTGTTTACCGATAACTGTGTCGTGTTTACTGGCTGAGTGAGTACCTCCGTGCCGTGTGGCACAGCGCTGCCCCTGCGTCCCTGCACCTCCACAGGCCCCATAACCCGCCTGTCCACCAACCTAACCCCCATCACTGGGCCCCGGGACCACCAAACCCCCTACCCACGGAGGGGCAAATCAACAACTGGCTGCTCCATACCACCACTCCCGGGATCCCCAGACAGAGCAGCGGTGGTGTCCACACAATCACCACAACCGTGGGTGGCGTCACGGACAATAAACTATCCCCACAACCAAACCCCTTTCACTCACGGGCGAGGAGCGCCGCTCGAGTCCCCGGGATCCGGCCCATCGCTCGAGCCACCGAGCAGCCGCAGCCGCAGCAGCAGCGGCAGCCGGACCCGAGCAGTGGGAGAGCGCAGCGTCCCCTCCTCCGCCCGCGACACATGCATTTTTTTCATCGTGTTTTTGTCACATTTTTGATACTGCAGTATTTGTCTTTTTTTTGGAATGTCATGTTTTAAATAAAGTTCTTGATTCTGAAGAGGGGAGGCTGGGGGCGCCGGCCGGGCTGTGACATGGTCACTTGCAAGGGGCTCCGTCTGCTTTAGCTCGGACGCTCCTCCTAGGCCCACGCCTTGGTCATCTCCACAGAGCAAGGTGGAAGGGGTTGTTGTTGGCGAGGTTCCTGGTGGGGTGTGTGCAATCCATACCTCTGATCAGGCCCTCGTTTGCTCCAGGAATTTCCGCAGGGAAATAATGGACACAGATACCTTGTTCTGATTCAATAATCTTTTACTAATGGTTACGCAGGATTTCTTTCACATCACTGTGGGCACAACACATTTGACTTCAAAGTGTGACGCCCCTGCGGTAACCAGGAGTCACAAAAACAAGGTAACAGCTCGGGTCCTACATGACTGTGCCAGTCACTACACACGCACTAGCACACCAGGACATTTAGGCCGGCTTCTCACTTGCGATTTTCTCGCAGTAGTGCAATGCGAGAAATTCTCGCATTACACTCGGACATTTGTTAATCAATGAGACAGCTCCCATCTGCTATTTTTTTCTCAGTCCAAATCGGACTGAGAAAAAAATCGCAGCATGCTGCGTTTTGGCGAGTTTCTCGCGCGAGTCTCTCCAATGCAACTCTATGGGAGCGGGTAAATAAACGGATGTCACACGGACCGGCACTCACACCATCCTAGTGACATTCGTTTTTCTAATTACATTTATCGCATGTTTCACAAAACACTGTAAATGAGTGAGGTCTCACAATGTCGGTCAATCTCTATCTCTGTCAGTCGGTCTCTCCCTCTCGGTTTCTATTCTCTCTCTGTCGGTCGGTCTCTCTCTCTCTCTTTCTCTCTCTGTCCATGTCGGTCTATTCCTTTCCCCCCCTCTCTCATACTCACTGATCCCCGATGCGGTGCTGCACGGCGTTCACACTGCTCCGGCGGCTTCTCCTCTTTTGAAAAAGCCGGCCGCTCATTATTCAATCTCATATTCCCTGCTTTACCCACCCACTGGCGCCTATGATTGGTTCCAGTCAGACACGCCCCCACGATGAGTGACAGCTGTCTCACTGCAACCAATCACAGCTGCCGGTGGGGGGGTCTATATCATGCAGTAAAATAAATAAATACCGTAATTAAAAAAAAACCGGCGTGCAGTTCCCCCCAATTTTAATACCAGCCAGGGTAAAGACACACGGCTGAAAGCTAGTATTGTCAGGATGGGGAGCCCCAAATTATGGGGAGCCAACCACCCTAACAATATCAGCCAGCAGCCGCCCGGAATAGCCGCATCCATTAGATGCGACAGACCCGGGACTGTACCCGGCCATCCCGAATTGCCCTGGTGCTGTGGCAATCGAGGTAATAAGGAGTTAATGGCAACAACCCATAGCTGCCACTAAGTCCTAGATTAATCATGGCAGGCGTCTCCCCGAGATACCTTCCATGTTTAATCTGTAAGTTTTAGAAAATGAAGACATACACCAAAAAAATCCTTTATTTGAAATAAATAACAAAAAAAACAACCCTCTTTCACCACTTTATTCAAGTCCCCAAATACCCTTCCATGTCCGACGTAATCCACAGAGGTCCCTCGACGCAGTCAGCTCTGCTACATCAGAAGCTGACAGACATTGGTCACAGACCACGACCGCTCTCTGTGAGCTCCCCTCAACGACTGAAGTGAGTCGCGCTATCAGCAATCACGTCACTCAGGTTACCCGCAACCACAGATCTCAGCGGGAGGACTGCTGCTGTGGCCGCGGGTAACCTCAGTGACAGCACCGCTGATCGCGCGGCTCACTGCGGTCACTCAGGAGATTTGCAGTCACTGGCGAGACCGTCACCGGTGACAGAAAATCAGGGGCCATGCCACACAGACAAAGCCGCAGGATGACAATGAAGTCGAGTGAAGTTCATCCGACTTCATTCTGATCGTGCGGCTCTGTCTGTGTCTGCTGTCAGCGGCCATGTAGCAGAGCTGAATGGCAGATGACATAGTAAAAACGGATCCCATACACATCAAACATGCATTGCACACGCACTACAATCATGAGAAAAATCCCAGGATCGCAGTGCAGTTGCATTGCACACTGATCATTAGTGAACTGAAATCATTCGACTTTTTATCATGCAACTCAGACCGATTTTACACGCATAAGTGTGTTTCCAGCCTTACACTCGCTGTACCTTGCTGGGAGACTCACGTAGCCAGATGACAGGGCTGGGCACTGTGAGATAACAGGCAGCCAATTGGGTGGAAGAGACCAGACCTGGGGAAGGAGAAAGTGACCCGAGGAGTGTGGGTAGTGAGTCGGAGAAAGAAAGTGAAAGAGGAAGGAGTTGTGCGTTGAGGAGAGGAGAAAAAGGAAAGGTGTCAAGACAGACCACAGACTCTTGAGACCCAAAGAAAGTAGCAAAGAATCCGCAAAGACCTAAGTAGAAAGATCTGCCACTCAGAGGAGGAAAATAGCTGCAGAGCAAGAGAGCAAGCTCCAAGGACAGAGGGATCCTCTGGGGTGGACATCCAGGGCTCACAGTACTTTGCACGCACGGGGTGCAGATCCCAGAACAGGACTGCAAGCCATCTGTTAACTCTGCCAGGCGGGTGGGTTTCCAGGACTCATCTGCCACCACTAACGTCCAAGGCATCAGCAGCAAAGAGGGGACCGGGACATATTCCCTTATACAGTCCAAGCTGCTTGCGGCAGGACCCAGACACCAGGACGACCTCCAAGTGCTCCACGCCAGGGAGGACCCACATACACCAGAGTGCACAGGTGGTGAGTGGCACCAAGACGGCAGGCACAGCCATCAGGGACACGGGCGCTCCTGGGATCCAGCACGTCCCCAGGGCGTGAAGCCAGTAAGTAGAGACAGTCAAACTGCACTCTATGTCTGGACTGCTTCATTGCACTGAGCATCCACGTTAACCCTTCACCTACCCCTGGGGAAAAGTCCTGCTCGCGGAGGGCTCCACCATCCACGCTGCCCCCATCCATCATCTCCAGTGGTAACCCGCTGCGGCGGCCCTACTATCCCTGGCCGCAAACCGCGAGTGACATTGTCGGACTTTATTTTTATCTTTCATTTAAAACTGGTCAATGGTGCCCCCAGGTCCGGGACTCCTCGAGCCACGGACTGCCCGGATCCGAGCAGCTCGGCTCAACAAAAACAACAAAAGCACACTTCTACTGAAGACTGCGCCATTGTTCCTGGTACTACCACTGCTGTTCCACTGTCCTCTCCCTCACTATCTAATACTACAGTTCTGCTCAGTAAAGTCATGGAGCTCTGCACGACCATGGTCGCCTTCAACCCTTGGGGACCTGTTCCTGCTAACAATTTCTGACCTCCATTGGACAAAACTCTTCTACTGGTTTTCTCCTTGCTGACCTGTTAACCCAAATCTATGCCAGTGCTCCATAATAGCACTAGTACCGCTGGTATCAGTTGCCCGGGTTGGGGTCTGGTACTTACTACGGTGGGCTATGGCTATTCTGCCGTCCCATCCTGTGCTTCAGTCTCTACTACTGGTTTTGGGCCTTGCCACAACCAGCCCTGTCTATGAGCCTCCAGTGTTCAGCCGGCTTACACACATCTTTCTCAACTTGACTCTAATGCAGCTCTGCCGTATATTTTGCCTCTGCATGACTATATTACCTCTAACGCCTCCCATTATTCTTAACTGTCTACTATGTCTCTGCTCCTTTCGCTAGGCAACCTCCAATACCTTGCTAAGGGGCAGTACCTAAAAGCAGCCACTAGATGGCCACATACAAAAAATAAGCATTAGCAAATTATTCACATCAACAACACTATTTACATCATGGTACTGTGGGGATGATTGATATCTTCAGGGTGGGGTGCTTGGGTCCAGCACCCCCTTACAATACTTCCAAATATTTGGCTTTGACAAACCTTTATTAACACAGTTCTGTGCTGATCACATGCAATTTTGTATGTCGGTTTTCCGCCTCTAATCCAAGTCTATGGGGAAAGTCCAAACCTAAAACTCATGGAAATTTACATGCTGCAGATTTTAAAAAAAATGTTCCATAGGTCAGTTTACGCAGCGTAAAAAAGAAGCACAGTGGGCAGGAGATTTCTATAAATCCCATTCACACTGCAGCAACTGTAAGAGGCTTCAAAAGGCCAAAAAGGCACCAAATACTCATCATGGCAACTTAAAGGGAACCTGTCAGCAGATTTGGTGACTATAAGCTCCGGCCACCACCAGTGGGCTCTTATATACGGCATTCTAACATGCTGTATATAAGAGCATAGGCCGCTGTGAGAACATAAAAAACACTTTATAATACTCACCTAAACGGTCGGTGCGGTGGAGTTGGGTCTCTGTTCTCCGGTGCTGGAGCCTCCTCTTTCGGCCATCTTTGACCTCCATCTTCTGAAGCCTGGGTGTATGACGTGTCCTACGTCATCCACATGCACCGGCATTGAGGTCCTGCGTAGGCACACTTTGATCTGCCCTGAACAGGGTAGATCAAAGTATTGTAGTGCACCTGCGCAGGACTTCAATGCCGACTAGTGTGTATGACGTAGAATGAGTCATGCACCCAGGCTTCAGAAGAAGGAAGACAAAGATGGCTGAAAGAGGAGGCGCCGGTACCGGAGAACGGAGACGCCCATATGACCCAACTCCACCGCAGTGACCGTTTAGGTGAGTATTATAAAGTGATTTTTACGCTCTACACAGCGGCCTGGGCTCTTATATACAGCATGTTAGAATGCTGTACATAGGAGCCCAGTGGTGATGGCTGCAGCTTATAGGCCCCAAATCTGCTGACAGGTTCCCTTTAACCTTATATTGCAGAGCTTCATTTATAACTCTGCAAACTTCAGAGCTGAAATCTTCTAGGACAAGGTAACTGTGCCCCTACATTTTAGAAGCTGAGGTGAAGGCTGCACCTGTCAAAAATCTTTTTGGCTATTTTCAAACTCAACAAGTAGAATTATGATTGCAGCTCTGAATTATAAAACAAGTTATAACTTAGGATCTATTTATTTCCTTTTATATATAAAATGGTGCTTACAAGATTTTATAAGATGTTTGTATTTTTCTGGTATTTGGTCATCCACTGTCACAAGGATATGACGGTGTCACAAAACCTTTTTTTTTTAATCCAGAAACATTTATTTTGTGACTTATAATTTTCCTCTAATGGAATTTCTGTTTCCTGCTGAGCATAATGAAAGACTTGAAATATTTCCTTTCACTAATGTAAGCTGCATCCTCGTTTGGAAAAATCCGTACAGCGGGATCTGAAAGATGCTCGGCCAAGAATCACAATGGAAACAAATATTTTCTTTCTCAAACCGAATTGTGTTCAGCTAAACCCCGGGCAGTCGACAGCGAACACATGACGCGGGTGACGCTGCCCCTCCATGTATTTATACAGTATTTACACTTCACAATCCCAGTCCCTGCCGTCGTGTCAGCGGTTGCCCAAGATGAGCTCATAGTATAAATAGGAGGGATTTTTTGTAATAAATAATACAGGCAAAATAAATAAGACTAATACGACCACGGTGACCCGATTCTTATATAAACAGACTGTTTCTTGTGTTACCTCTGCATTAAAGGGAATCTGTCACCAGGTTGTTGCTCTCCCACCTCCCTGTGACCTTCTCCATCTCACATCCTTGTCTCTGCCCATCCCGGTGTATTGCCCTACTCCCTCCATAGACCCCCAGCTGTATTACCCTCCTTCTTCTTTCTTTCCCATCTCTGCTGTCCGTTCTCTTCCCTACCCTCTGACTGACTTCCTTGGTTTACTGATCTCGGCTTGTTCTAACTCTGTCTCGGTTTCCCCTTTCGTCCTGACGCTACCTCTCTGTGCATCGACCTCGGCCTGTTTTTATTACTCTCCCCTGGGTTCTGCTCCTCCTAGGGTTTCTGCTAGTATATTCTGTTTGGTTGTACTTAAGTGACACCTGGTGGTTTAGTTGCTAACTACATCAGGTGTCTTTTCACACCTGTGCCTATCTGCTGTTTTCCCTGGCCCTAACCTGTTTGTCCTCCTCCCTTATCTGTATTTGGACTTCCCGGCCGCTAACATGTATCCTCGCTCCTGACTCCGGCATTCGTCTCTCCTTTTTGGTTTGTACGCTTCTCTTCGACTCCTGACTCTTTGCTAGCTCCTGACCACGATTTGTCTCTCCCCAAGCCCTTAGACCTTTTGCTGCTGACTCGGATTATTGACTACTCTGCTGATACCTAGTGGTTGCTTTCTAAACTGCACTCTGAAGCTACATTACCTATGGCTTCAATGAGGGTAATACAGCTGGGGGTCTATAGAGGGAGTAGGGCAATACACCGGAACGGGCAGAGACAAGGAGGTGAAACGGAGGGGGTACAGGGAGGTCAGGGAAAGTAGACACGGGAGGAGGTAGGCAGTCAGGAGGGCTGGAGGAGGGCAGCGATAGCGGGAGAGGATGAGGGAAGACACAAGCAGACCACAAGCCGAGCACTAAAAAAATCCGGAAATATCACTGGCAGCGCGGCAGCAGGGTCAGCTCTGCTATAAAGTGGAGGAGGGTCCAAATCGAGGTTAGAAGGACCCCTCCCCATGGTCAGGGAGAGGCTGAAAACCTGAAGGACATCGCACGGGGTAAGCCAGCTCGGCAGGGGGCTGGCCAGCAGAGCAAGGCGAGTAACTTCAGTAGTGCAGCCTGACATATCTCATGTGACTTAGGCCGGTTTCACACATCCGGCTTTTTGCCGTTTTGCCGGATGCGGCGCTCTCCCGTACAGTTAATACAGTACAATGACAGCGCTGTAACTTCCGGGTCACATGCGCCGGTCACATGACAGCATGTGACCGGCGCTTGTTGCGCTGTCACTGTACTGTATTAACTGTACGGGAGAGCGCCGCATCCGGCAAAACGGCAAAAAGCCGGATGTGTGAAACCGGCCTAAGGGAACATCATAGACTATGTTTTGAGGGGAAAGTTTAACCCCGCGCTTTACAGTTATTCGCAAAAAAACCCTGCTTACATTAAAGTTAATGGAGCTGGGAGCTAAAGGTTATTAATAGGAACTGTGAGTGGTTGCTATAGGAAACGAAGGACATTCTTAGTGTAAGAAGCTTATGTGTGAGGTAATATGATTTATGTGGAGAGACAGACAAAGACAGACTAACAGAGAGAGACAGACAGGGAGAAAGAGACAGACAGGGAGAGAGAGGCAGACAGGGATAGACAGACTGAAAGAGAGGGAGACAGAGAGAGAGGGAGACAGAGGGGAGAGAGTGATAGAGAGAGAGACAGAGAGAGAGAGAGAGCGATAAACAGAGAAAGATAGAGACGCAGACAGGGAGAGGGACAGACAGAAAGAGAGAGATGAAGAAAGACAGAGACAGACAGAGAGAGAGATAGTCAGAGAGCAAGACTCACACAGAGACAGAGAGAGATAGTCAGACAGGGAGAGAGACAGACAGACAGAGAGACAGACAAAGAGAGAGACAGAGACGCAGCGAGAGAGAGGGATACAGAGAGAAGTGAGACAGACAGAGAAGCAGCGAGAGAGAGGAGACAGAGAGAAGAGAGCCAGACAGAGATGCAGCGAGAGACAGGGAGACAGAGAGAAGCGAGACAGACAGAGACGCAGCGAGAGAGGGAGACAGAGAGAAGAGAGACAGAGACGCAGCGAGAGAGAGGGAGACAGAGAGAAGAGAGACAGACAGAGATGCAGCGAGAGGGAGACAGAGAGAAGCGAGACAGACAGAGACGCAGCGAGAGAGGGAGACAGAGAGAAGAGAGACAGACAGAGACGCAGCGAGAGAGGGAGACAGAGAGAAGAGAGACAGACAGACGCAGCGAGAGAGAGGAGACAGAGAGAAGAGAGACAGACAGAGAAGCAGCGAGAGAGAGGAGACAGAGAGAAGAGAGACAGACAGAGATGCAGCGAGAGACAGGGAGACAGAGAGAAGCGAGACAGACAGAGACGCAGCGAGAGAGGGAGACAGAGAGAAGAGAGACAGAGACGCAGCGAGAGAGAGGGAGACAGAGAGAAGAGAGACAGACAGAGATGCAGCGAGAGGGAGACAGAGAGAAGCGAGACAGACAGAGACGCAGCGAGAGAGGGAGACAGAGAGAAGAGAGACAGAAAGAGACGCAGCGAGAGAGGGAGACAGAGAGAAGAGAGACAGACAGAGACGCAGCGAGAGGGAGACAGAGAGAAGAGAGACAGACAGAGACGCAGCGAGAGAGAGGGAGACAGAGAGAAGAGAGACAGACAGAGACGCAGCGAGAGAGGGAGACAGAGAGAAGAGAGACAGACAGAGACGCAGCGAGAGAGAGGGAGACAGAGAGAAGAGAGACAGACAGACGCAGCAAGAGAGAGGGAGGCAGAGAGAAGAGAGACAGACAGAGACGCAGCGAGAGGGAGACAGAGAGAAGAGAGACAGAGATGCAGCGAGAGAGAGGGAGACAGAGAGAAGAAAGACAGACAGAGAGTGGGAAAGTGGGAGAGAGACAGAGAGACAGTTATGTAGAAGGTGATCAGAGGAAACTGGAGAACCCAGAGGAAGTCCAGGTAAACACAGGGAGAACATACTAACTTCTTGAAGATGTTGTCCTTCATGGGATATGGCCAAGCCGTGAAACCATTGAGCTGGATTTCTTCTACTACACAATGACAGAAAACACCTCTATAGACAGCTGGTAACATAGGATGCACCAATCACTATAGAAGATATCACAGCTCACCTGCTCCCTATCCCTTCACAATAACCTTTCTACACGCTAATTAGATGTTTCAATACAAAAGGGGTCTGAGTCAACCTATTGCTGCTAATGTACGAGTTGATTTCCTGAAACAACAGGACGTTAGAGTCTGTAGCCCCAGTGGCCAGTGTGAAAATTCCAAGTTTTATTTTTTAATTATTATTAACATAAATGGTGACCTGTTACAAAAAAACTTAAAAAACTTACCAAATTAAAATATATACACAAAAAACTGATCTAAATAATAGGTTATTTTCTGATGAACCATTCTCTTTAAGTGCAAATAGATTGGGGCAATATGAATCCAGGTTAAATGTGGTTGCAAAAGAAATGGAAAGCATTACTTACCAATCTACAGCTTTGTTGATTTCAGCCATAAACCGAAGAAATTACTTCTTGTCCAATAATTACATAACTGCTGCAATCAATCTTTGGGCGGCGTCACACGCTACGATATATTGGGCGATATGTCGTCGGGGTCACGTCGTTAGTGACGCACATCCGGCATCGTTTGAGATATCGTAGCATGTGACAGCTACGAACGACTGTTAATGAGCAAAAATACTCACCTTATCGTTGCTTGTTGACACGTCGTTCATTTTCATAAAATCGTTCCTCCTTCTGCGCGCCGGTTGTTCATCGTTCCTGAGACTTCACACGTCGCTCCGTGTGACACCTCGGGAACGACGAACTGCAGCTTACCTGCGGCCGCCGGCAATGTGGAAGGAAGGAGGTGGGCGGGATATTACGTCCCGCTCATCTCCGCCCCTCCGCTTCTATTGGGTGGCCGCTGTGTGACGTCGCTGTGACGCCGAACGAACCGCCCCCTTCAGGAAGAGGATGTTCGCCGCCCACAGCGAGGTCATTCGGGAGGTAAGTACGTGTGACGGGGGTTACCGACTTTGTGCGCCACGGGCAACAAATTGCCCATGACGCACAAACGACGGAGGCGGGTGCGATCGCTCATGCGATCGCACGATAAATCGGTGTGTGTGACGCCGCCATTAGTGTTCACATGTTGTACATACAAATATCACTGCTGAGGCCAGTAATTGTCTACTGAGGATGAATGAATGAATGAATTTGGAATGTAGGAGGAAAGCAGAGAAGTCAGAGAAAACCTACAAAACCGCCTATCGGTATGTCTGAGACACCATGCAAACTGTATAAAGAGTTTTCCCAATTATGTTTAGACATTTATCTTAAACCTATTACATTCCATATCAAATCATACAAACATATGCACAGTGTACCGCCCCAGCGTCAGCAGCCAAGACTGCTCGGATCCGGATCCGCGGTGGCTGGAAGGGTCTCCGAACCCAGGAGGGGTCGTGCGGCCATTTGAAATAAAAGGGGGTTATTTACAGGGGGTTGTATGTTTAGAGTGCGTGACGCCACCCACGGTGTGTGGTAAGGTGGAGTACCACAGCTGCTATTGGGAGCACCCGGTGTCGATGGGATGGCAGCCAGGTGTTTAACCCCTCCGTGGGTAGGGGGAATGCCTCGGGGCTCGGTGATGGTAGTGAGGGGATACCGTTGGGAAGGAAAGGGTCACTGCGTACTCACTCAGTCCAATAACGCTGACACCGACAACTTGTAACCCGAAATTCTGAGCACCGCTGCAGCAGGAAGGGAGCACGCCTGGATCCCATGCCCGATGGTGTTGCTTGTTAGCCTGTGACCTTCCCCTTGGCACCTTCTTTACTGGTTGGCCCCTGTAGTATAGAACTAGTCGGGTCCCGCTCACCCGTATGGGTAACGGAGTAAGCTTGCTCTCAGGGTTCACGCTTGTGATTTTCTGGACTGTATATTGGGAAAATCCTATCCCCCTCGTTGCGCTAGTACGCCGATTTTGGAGCGGGTAGAGAACGGATCTTGAAGGCTCCGTTCTCGTCGGGTGAATTACCAGGACGCTTGAAGCTACTTCCCGGCCTAGGGTCCACGTACCCTGCCGTGCCCTGGCCCCTGCCCGATGGCTCAAGGCCGCCGGCTGCCCTCCTTGGCAGTTCCGTGCCCCTTGACACGATCCCCTGCGACCGGGGTTCCAGCTCCTACCAGGCCCAGACCAACGTCTGCCGCCTAGTATTAGCAAGTAGCTCAGCTCCTGACTTCCTCCAACTGACTTGTGACCTCTCCTCACGAGAGTCACCACTCAACTGACTGCTCCTATCACTCCTGACCCTCCCTAACCAACCCCCCAAGTGGGCGGCCCTATTCCCTTCAGGCCCCCCAATGGTGTGTCTGCTGGGTGTGGTGCAGAGTGTTTCTAGGATTTCGATTAGCTTGTGTGACGCCCTGGACTAGTCAGGTCGTCCCAGGTAGTCACACACAACACCACACCCCCTCCCGATTAGGTGACATCAGTCAATCTAAAAAACCTTGTCACCACCCTCCAGGTTTGATGTCCACACCAGGGGGGTGGAGCCAGGCGGTTGGCTCCACCCACCAAGGAGTTCACAGGCCTGGAGGTGGGAAAACACAGACACAAGAGTCAAGTACAAGTGCAGAGTAGTCTAGAGGAGGTGGAGAGCAGTCAAGTTCACGGGCAGTCCTGTGTCCAGGCCTGCCAAGAGACTACCAGGTGGCTGCGTTGGGGCCCAGTCACCATTGGCAAGGAGGCAGATGGTGGTGGCCGCCTGCAGGAGCTGGGATTACAGCCGGTGGAAACGTAGGGACCGGGGTCGGGCGGTGGCCCGCCGGTACCGAACCAGGGAACCGATTGGAAACCGGAGCACCAGGAGGGGTACTCAGACCGAGTACAAAGCCCTGAGCTGACAGGGCCGAGTCAAATCAACTGATTGCGGACTGAACTTAATGACCTATCCCACACAAGCCCCGTTAGAAGACAACAGCCCAACCATACAGGGTAGAGCCACCGCCAAGGCATAGAGACCCAAAGGGCCAGTGTCTGCGGGCAAACGGGCTCCTACGGCATATACAAGTCGGGCAGCGGACTACCGGTGTCTAGGCATAGGACTCAAACATTTACACACAGAGGTGCAGGAGAAAGGCGGAAACCACCATCCTATTCTGGGAGAAGCTGCAGCCGGCTGCGGGCACCGTTCATCACTCCGTTTGGTTTACCAAAGACTCCGGTGTCTTGTGTCATAGTGAGTACACCAGTGCCTTCGGGCCGCGCACTGCACCGCACCGCAACACTTCACCCTGCACCCCGGCCCTCGCCAACCGGGCCCCGGGACCAACACCCCCTACCCATGGAGGGGTCAACACCTAGCTGCGCCATTACACCGCTCCCGGGAGCCCCCATACCTTCACCGCAGCGGTGGTGTCTACAGTCACCACAACCCGTGGGTGGCGTCATGAACTTACATCCCAAACCAAGCCACCGCGGCCCCGGCCGTGGAACTCCTCACCCAAGTCCCCGCGTATAGCGCCAACTCCCTTGTAGAGCGATGTGACCCCCGGGTTCGTGAGAGGCTCGAGCCACCACCCGCAGTACGAGCACGGATCTGAGCGGCTCGGCGGTCGCAGCCGAGCCCGCGGGGCGGTACACTTGTTCTTAGCAACACCAGAGGTCAGGGACCCGTAACCAAGGAGGATGTGGATTCTGGCTGAAGGTTAGATTGCACAATACCTTGTGACGACCTGATAGGCCAGGGCGTCACACACAGTATATAGGATATTAATAGCTATGGATATCCCAGTGCATGAGTTATTACACTGTGTTTATAAAAGTTGGAGTGGAGTCCAACGAATGACATAATCCATACACAAGTGTCTTTCTGACACCGGTGTCTCGCACACTTTGCACAGCTCTAGATGTCTTCTTTGGAGAGAAGAGAGGTGAGAAATGTCTTACAGGCAATTTGAACAGAATTCAACTGGAATAAATCACAAATGTTATCACAAGTGAAGAGTATACAAATCATAGCCATACTGTAAACAGTTTTGAGCACATACATGGTTGTAACCTCCAGCGAGAAATATTTCTGGCTCTGCAACTCATCATTTATCCTACCTAACGTTTAGTAGCTTGGACCCTGTGCATATACGTACATACAGTATCTGCTACACTGTGAATGAAACACCATATAACGTATTTAGTAGTTTGATGCCTTTTTATGTCATATTTTGAAGATGTGGATTGGTTTATATTGGGCGACTGTGCCAGTCTTGTGTGTGAAATATAAATACCGTATTCTTCATTTTATAAGGCGCACCGGATCATAAGACGCACCCCACATTTAGAGGAGGAAAATAGGAAAAATTATTTTTAATGTTAAAATGAGGGTCCGTTTTATAATCCTAGTGTGTCTTAATGCTCACCAGGTGGAGCAGCTCAGGAAGGTCACAGGAGGCAGGGCGATGCTGCGAGCTCAGAGGAGGGGGTGTTGCGGCTCAGGAGGGTCGGCAATAGATCTGCCGGCAGGCTGCGGAGGTGTCGCAGCGGTGGGTGCCATTCATCTGCCGACAGGCTGCAGGGCTGACACTGCAGTGGTCCAACTAAGGAAGGTCACGGGACAGGGTGTCTCGGCGGCAGGTGCCATTGATCTGACTGCGGGCTATGTTGAATCCCCCGGCTATGGCTTACCGGAGCGGCAGTGGTGGAGTGGGGTCATAGGAGGCAGGGTCAAAGGACGTGCTCAGGGCATTGATCTGCAGGAGGGCTGCGGGGATGTCACAGGACCGGATGTCTCGACGGCCAGTGCATTGAGTTGACTGCGGGCTCCATTGAATCACCCGCAGTTGACAAGATGGACTTCAAGAAAATGGCCACAGAGGTGGCACGTGCACAGATAGGACTCCGCAGTCATTTTCTTGAAGTTTATTGCATCAATAGTGGGCAATTCAATGCAGCCCGCAGTCAGCTCAATGCTCTCACCACCAAAACACCTCGTCCTGTTACACCCCTATAGCTGCCCGCCCTCAGATCATTGGCTCATGCACAACCAAGCTACCTACAATTTACCAGGGCCCATGGTGAAAAATATGAATACTAATGGGACTCTATATTCTAGAGTGATTAGACCAAGGTAAATGTTTTTGGAATTAATGGCTTCACAACTTTATGGCATCACAGAGGTGAGGTATACAGAGAAAATGTATGTTGCCTACAGTGAAACATGGTGGTGTCCTTATGTGGGACTTCATGAGAGCTGTTGGTGTCAGGGGGCTACAGTTCATTACAATTATCATGAATACAGAGATGTACTGCTCTATAGTGAAAGGGAACTCTGTGCCCTTGGTAGACGTGCAGTTTTACAACATGACAATGATGCAAAGAACACAATTTTGCATTTCTGAAGAACAGGGTGAAAGTTGTTCAGTCGCCAAGTGTCTCCTCATCTGAACCCAACCAAAGACTTGTGGGGACTTCTGAAGCGACAAGTTGTCATCACTCTCCATCCAGTCGCCAACTTGTTCATTCCAAGCCTAGAAGTCTTGGTGCTGTCCTTTAAAATTGTGGAGGTCATACAAAAAATTTTTTAACATCAACTAATTTGAGCAAAACTGAAGATTTTGAAATTAAAGTTAGATTATTAACCTTTCATGTTATGGGTTAAAAAATGTTCTAAGAAACTCAATCATGTGAGAATTGGAGAAATTGTTATTGTACTCAGTGAGATATTGATTAAAATCTTACTTTTGAAAGGGGGTGTACTCATTTATGCTGAGTACAGCATATATATCGTACAGATCACTGCTCACTTGGCGGGGTTTGAGATAGGCGATATAAACAAAACGTCCAGGCTGCTTTATTTAAACTCCATAAAACGAGCCCAAAACAAGGAAAATAAATGGCCTTTCTTTGCAGGATAACAGGATCATAGTCCTACATATAGCACTATAGTATTAGACCAGAGACTTCATACAGGAGGATTTCTCCACACACAGATAATTCACCTGGATTTTCTTATGTCCACTATACCATAGGTGGGGCTATGTGAGCAGCCAGTCCCACCAATCTCTATGACTGCTCGGGAAAATCGACCCTTGCCACAATTGCCACACCTTTTAACACTCTCAGTACTATATGTACTGGAGCTTGCTTCTGGATTAAATCAATAAGGGTAATGTTGTGTCCCATGAATGGGAACAACCTGTTGTATATAATTCTTGCATTGCATATTTTTTCCTCATATCAGGAAATTCCTTTATTGTTACTAGGTAGATTAGACTGTATGAAGTTTGTCCCTATGTACCTCCCTTAGTTGGCTTCTGTATAGAATGCTCCTCCCTTCTCCTTCAGTTTAGTCTAGAGGAACCATTGCTGAAGAGACATGTCTGCAACCCTGTACAGATTATTCCTTTTCACCTGCCTTTACTTTGTACTTAATACAAGATTCTAGAAGAAAACTACAGCGTTTCTCCTTGTCTTTCTACAAGTCATCGTTGGGCTGAGTTGAACTATCTGTGGAAGCCGGTAGAGTGAGTAAAACCATACAGTTATCTAAGGGACTGATAATTAGAGCGGTTGGATTCATTGCTACCAGGAAGAGACAGAATAGTGAAAAGGATTAGCTGTGACCGGGATTAGTATACATATATCAGTAAAGAACCTGTTTCCAGGAGTGCTATACTGCATACAATCCAGAGAAAGGATTACCCCAAGGGGCTGATAACAAGCCACAGCATAAAACTTTATAGCAGCTTCAGACAAAGTGCCCTGTAAAGTATTAACCTGTTATCAGAACTGTGTGCAGCTATAACCAAGAATCTCCCATAAGCTAATTGTAAATTGCAGCCAGAGACTCTGCAAATACATCCTGCAAAACACAGACTGCAGAGATTGCAACATTGTATTGTTTCCCTGACAACCAGTGCAGAGCAGCATTCACCCTTCCTGATGGAGTCAAAGAGAGCTCTCTCACTACCTGCTTTAAAGCAACAAGAGGAAGACAGAGACTCACACTTACATTACAGTGAAAGATCTAAGCGGTCGATCAAACCAACATGGAAGGTTAAAGAGAACCTAGAAACAGCCAGAAGTGAACTGTTTACCCAGACAGCATTACTGTGGCAAAGAGTGCAAAAACAAGTGACTGTTTTATCTGCGCCTGGTGCTCATGAGCTACCACCAGAGGGAGCCCTGGAACAACTGTACTCAGCATACCGATCCTACAAAGAGATTTGTAAAAAATATTCCTCTACCCTGCTGAGATCAAATAAGTCTGAGTCTCAAAAAGAACTACAGGACTTTCAACAGCTTAATGCTGAATGAGACCGCACCGTGCACGACATTGTGAGCGAGACTGAGGCAAAAATTGCTCAAATGTCAGGAGCGGCATCTTACAAATCCAGGTCCATTAAGAACTCAAGGCATTCACTCAAATCAGGCTCATCAAGGTACTCAACCCTCAGCGAGCAGCTCATAAAGGCGCGCGCCGAAGCAAAAACAACGAAAGTACACGCCATCTTCGCCCAGAGAGAAGCAGAGATGAAAGCAGAATCTGCATGCAAGGAAGCAGAGATGAAAGCAGAATCTGCACGCAAGGAAGCAGAGATGAAAGCAGAATCTGCACGCAAGGAAGCAGAAATTGAAGCCCTACAGAAGGAATGTGAACATGTGGCGGCCATGGCAAGGCTAAAAGTCTTTGAGCAAGCTCTGGGTGGGAGCCAAGAAGGCAGCGCCAGTTTGTGTGATCTTGACACAGAAGACTCACTTAAGCGTACAAGAGATTACGCGCTGAGCCAAGCCGACGAACTGCCAACGACCATCAACATTCCCGTCAGTGCTAACACTTCTCCAAAGCCTCAAGACACTGATCCACCTACAGCTTCCAGCCTTCCAGGTCAGTCCAATGCACCTCAGACTTTCAAGCCTGAACCAGCTTCATATTCCAATGCACAGCCACACTCTGCGCATCAGCAACCTCCGTATGCCCATGTCTACATGCAACCTAACATACAACAAAATTATAATGATGCACAACATCTCAGAATCATCACTCATTAGTCATGAAGCCTCTCCTATGAAGGATATAATTACCACAAAAAGAACTGGAGATTTTAATTGGCTGAAGTAAAAATATATATATTTTATTAATCAATCATAATACAAAATATAGAGAAAAATGTAAAGACAAAAACACCACACAATTAAAAACAAGGTGCATTGATGTTAACAAGGGAAGAAAGGGAAAGGAAAAATTCCACCCTATCCTAATCCCACAAGAGGCAGACACACCAGTGTATATTAAAGGGTGTATCAGGGGAGTACAAGATATAACCATATAACTATGTTGGTTACCAAGGGTAACAAATAATATACAAGGGGACAGGGTTATTGCACATGCCAATGTATTTAATTTACTATATTGCCCTATGTCCCAGCCATAATTAGACAGAAAAAATCATTACCCAAAAAGGGATGGTAAAAAGTTCTCACCCATGATGCAGTGGCCCCACCGATGTGCCTCTATCTACCTAGAACCTCCGACGCGCGTTTCGCGATGTTACATTTACCGCTTCGTCCGGGAGAGTGATATAAACTGAAATTGCAGGACCTTAAATCCCCGGTCACATGACCGGATTGGTTGCGCACAACCAGGACCTATCCGGTCTCAACAGCCAATCCGTGCCTCCTGTCGGCGCATGCGCGCCGCATGCACAATGCCCGCAAACGCCTACGCCAGCGTCATGGAGACGAACCCAGGGAGTGCGCACAGCACCACAGATCACTATGGATACCGCGCGCACGCCCACATCTCCATACAGACACCGACGTGGGACATCACAGGCACGCACAGGCAGCAGGCACGCGCACCGGCGGCAAGGAGAGGCTGTGCACATAGTATGCACATAATGGTGAGGAAATTACATGGATAATAATATAAGTACTACGCGCACAGAAAAAATCATATTGATTATAATAAAAAAATGCATAAACTGTTTCTTCTTTGTTCTTTCTTTCTGTATGCATCATGTATATTCCTTCATAATCGCTTTAAAATATGTAGAATTCAATCATAATCACTATGTTCAGATGTCAAACAATACAATAAAAGTGGACCTGCAAAAATCATAGAAGGGCAGAAAAAGAGAGGATTTTATTTAGAAACAATAGACTATAGCATATAAAAACATTCATTGGCACCATAGAAATATATTATGAAAATACTTAAAAACACATTAAAAACTGATGGTAAGTACTTAAAAATTATATTACAAAATGGGATTGAATTATAGAAAGCAGGAGAAACTCAAAGACTCATTGAGCCCTTTAGGGGACACAGTATCCAACACAGTAATCCACCTTGCCTCCCTTTGGGCCAGGAGCTTTTTAACATCACCCCCCCGTATAGCCATGTGGACCACATCAATCCCCCTGACACTAAAAGATTTGGGATTACACCCATGGAAAGCCTTAAAGTGTCTAGGAATGGTCTTAAGTTCTGCCTCATTTGTCGTCATTCTAGCTGCGCCAATATCCCTCACATGTTCCCGTACTCTCACCCTCAATTCTCTAGAGGTGAGACCTACATAGATTTTTCCACATCCACACGTGGCGTAATAGATAACATTAGTAGTGCCACAAGTAATGTACTCCCTGATGTCAAAACACCTCTGACCATCACTTGTTTTGAAGTTGGAGCTGCGAGGGATATTGGCACATGAGACACAATGGCCACAGGGGAAACAACCTTTAGTTGGACCTCTAGAGCCAAACGGGTTAGTAGGTTTTGGCGGAACGTAATGACTCCTAACCAGGTAAGGTAGTCTTTCAGATTCTTACCCCTTTTGGCTACCATCAAAGGATTCCCAGGGAGGAGAGATTTCAGAGAGGGATCCGACTGTAGTACTGGCCAATGTTTCGAGAGTATGCCTCTTATTTCATTCCACCTCTGATTATAGGTTGAGATAAACCTTATATGTCCTAGATTTTCATCTCCAACATTATTCTTTTTATATAACAGTTCATGTCTTGGTGTTGATCTCGCCCGCTTATATGCTTGTTTAAGGCATCTTGAACTATATCCTCGCTCTCTGAATCTGGATCTCAAATCCCCAGCGTGCACCTCAAACGAACGGTCCGAGGAGCAAATACGCTTAACCCTAAGGTATTGGCCAGTTGGGATGGCTCTGATGGTGGAGTGTAGATGGGCAGAGGAGGCATGCAATAATGAGTTTACCGATGTTTCTTTCCGGTATATCTCTGTCTGCACCATCCCAAAATCATCAACACTAATTTTGACATCTAAAAACTCCACACCACTTTGACTGTATTGATATGTCAATTTGATGTTGTATGTATTCTGATTAAGCTGGCTCATGAACTCCTCAAGTGATGCTGAAGTACCCTGCCAGATAAAAAGCAGATCGTCAATGTACCTCACCCACAACTGCACCTTGGAAACGGCCTGTGCCCCCCCGTCACAAAACAAACCCCTCTCCCAGTAACCGAGAAAGAGGTTTGTGTACGAGGGCGCACAGGCCGCACCCATTGCGGTGCCCCGTTTCTGTAAATAGTATCTGTCCTTAAAGATAAAATAGTTGTGGGTGAGTACAAATTCGAGGAGCTCGAGAACCAACTCACAGACCCGTATATCCCAACTGCTTGTCCTCAAGTAAAAGCGTACTGCCCTCAGACCGTCATCATGCTCAATACTCGTGTACAGGGATTCGACATCTGCAACGACAAGGAAAGTATCCTCTTCCATCTGGATCCCAGCAATCCTGTTTAATGCCTCGGTCGTATCCCTGATGTATGAAGGTAACATCTCAACCAGGGGCTTCAGATAGTAGTCTATAAACTGGCAAACAGTACTACATAATCCGTCCACCCCAGAGACGATGGGGCGACGGGGTGGATTGATGGGATCCTTATGGACCTTTGGCAAGAGGTAAAATGTTGGTACTCTAGGGGATTTCAGGTGTAGCCCATCAAACACTTTTTTAGTGATTATCCCTTGATCCAATGCATCTGTAAGGATTTGGTACAGCTGAGCTGAAAAAGACACTGATGGACATGTAGACAGTTTTTCATATGTTGCTCTATCCTTGAGCTGGCGATGAGCCTCCCCCTCATATTTGTCCACTGGCCATACAACTATATTACCCCCTTTGTCCGCCGCTTTGAAGACAACATCATCCATTTTCTGGAGATCTGTTAGTGCTCTCCTTTGGACCCTAGTAAGGTTGTCTCCAGAGCGGCATGTTGACAATTTCTGTAGGTCCTCCGTGACAAGTTTAGTAAAGATTTCCACAGCAGGACATAGTGACAGAGGAGGGCAAGTTGTCGATTTTGGAAAAATGAATTTGGGAAACTCACCGCCAGTTGGGGCCGATTGTTCCTCCATCAATGCTTCCAAGGCTTGTAAGGCAATCTGCTCGGCTGTATCCATCACCTGTCCATTAGTTTTTTGAGAATGTAGTTTTTTAAGAATTAATTTTCGAGCAAATAAATTCACATCTTTGTATGCTACAAAAAAATCAAATGCATTGGTAGGAGAAAATGTTAATCCCTTACTTAACAGTGTTAATTGAACATCCGTCAAATTATGGTCAGCTAAATTAATTACCTGAAATTCTCCCTTGGTCTTGCCACCCCTCTTGCCAAAGTTGTTATTCCTCTTATATTGTCGTAGCCTATTATCCCAGGGTGTATATGACTGCTCATTATTACTTCTGATAGAATTAGATCCACCAGCAGCCATTGGACCATCCTCCCCTGAGGTATTTGACGTCATTGATCCTGATCTAGATCTATTATCGGGAGGTATACGGGAATATGGATGAGATCTCTCTCCAATATGTCTCCAACGGTACATCTTATTATTCTGTCTATCACCCATATCCCTTTGAAATTTGCGTAGCATTGTCTCTTGGATCTCTTTACCCAGAGACTCAATTTCCACATCTGTTTCCTCAATAAACTTCTTATATGCAGTTGGGGAAAGGTTGTTCTCAATCTCCTTTTGTATCTCTATAATCTCAAGTTCCAAACTTTTAAGAGTTTCATGATTTAATCCAATCAAGAGTTCCATGAAGCCCCTCGAGCAAGTACCTGCCAGGGTTTCCCATTTATTCTTGAAATTCTCGTCACTAATGGGGAAGGAGGGAAATACCTGAATCCTCAGGCCTCTGGGTATTAGTCCCATCTCCACATACCGCTCTAGAAAGGTACGATTCCACCATGTCTTGGTTCTCCTCCTCATAAGATCCCCTAAAGGGCTCAATGAGTCTTTGAGTTTCTCCTGCTTTCTAAAATTCAATCCCATTTTGTAATATAATTTTTAAGTACTTACCATCAGTTTTTAATGTGTTTTTAAGTATTTTCATAATATATTTCTATGGTGCCAATGAATGTTTTTATATGCTATAGTCTATTGTTTCTAAATAAAATCCTCTCTTTTTCTGCCCTTCTATGATTTTTGCAGGTCCACTTTTATTGTATTGTTTGACATCTGAACATAGTGATTATGATTGAATTCTACATATTTTAAAGCGATTATGAAGGAATATACATGATGCATACAGAAAGAAAGAACAAAGAAGAAACAGTTTATGCATTTTTTTATTATAATCAATATGATTTTTTCTGTGTGCGTAGTACTTATATTATTATCCATGTAATTTCCTCACCATTATATGCATACTATGTGCACAGCCTCTCCTTGCCGCCGGTGCGCGTGCCTGCCGCCTGTGCGTGCCTGTGATGTCCCACGTCGGTGTCTGTATGGAGATGTGGGCGTGCGCGCGGTATCCATAGTGATCTGTGGTGCTGTGCGCGCTCCCTGGGTTCATCTCCATGACGCTGGCGTGGGCGTTTGCGGGCATTGTGCATGCGCCGACAGGAGGCACGGATTGGCTGTTGAGACCGGATAGGTCCTGGTTGTGCGCAACCAAACCGGTCATGTGACCGGGGATTTAAGGTCCTGCAATTTCAGTTTATATCACTCTCCCGGACGAAGCGGTAAATGTAACATTGCGAAACGCGCGTCGGAGGTTCTAGACAGATAGAGGCACATCGGTGGGGCCACTGCATCATGGGTGAGAACTTTTTACCATCCCTTTTTGGGTAATGATTTTTTCTGTCTAATTATGGCTGGGACATATGGCAATATAGTAAATTAAATACATTGGCATGTGCAATAACCCTGTCCCTTTGTATATTATTTGTTACCCTTGGTTACCAACATAGTTATATGGTTATATCTTGTACTCCCATGATACTGTCACGCTCCCCGGGTCCCCTGTCCAGCTCCCCGGCTCCCCTGCCACGCTCCCCAGCTTCCCTGGCTCGCTCCCCGGCTCCTCTGTCCGGCGTCCCCCGCTCCACAGCCTCCAGGCCTCCTCACCTAGGATCCCCAGGCGTCCCGGTCCCCGCTCCCAGCGTCCGCTGTCAGCTTCGCTCCAGTCCGGCTCCCCTGCCTCCTGTTCGCCGCTCCCTGCCCTGACTTCTGGCACCCGGGCCTCGCGCATGCGCATTAGGGCGCGCGCGCGGTCATTGACCCTTTCTTAAAGGGCCAGCGTCCACAGACAGGATATTGAACACACAGGTACAGGGTATAAAGGGGTTTAATGTCCAAGTGGGCGGGGCCTGTTCTTCGTGTTTCCTAAGCTAGGAGTCAGGTCTCCTTGTCTCTGTGATATACTCACCTCTCTCTCTTCTAGAGCCGCTCCTGCCTCGCCATCCGGTCCTGCCGATTCCCGAACCCCGCACGCTGACTATCTGCCATCCCGTCAGTCCGTACCATCTTTGATCCCTGTGGTGACCCGTCCTCTCGCTCCATCAGTTCCGGACTCTGCCTGACAACATCTTGGCCTCCGAACCTGAGCTCCGTCACCCGGACTACCATCTGTGACTCCGTGGTCCCAGGGACTTCTACATTCCACTATTTTGCACGGACTATCCTGCTACCTGTAGTGCTTCGGCTACCGGACCCCTTGCCTTCAGTGAGGAGTTCGGCCCAGTGGATCCACCTCCTGGGTCTGCCCGTCCACCTGGCCCTAACAGTAAGAACAGGCCATGGATCCCGCCGAAGCACTAGCGGCCTTGCAGGAGGAACTCACACGCCAGCCTGAGACCCAGACCCGCATGCTGAACTTTATGTCTTCTGTGGACGCCCGCCTGAACACGCTACAAGCGTCGGTTACATCTTCGGCATCTCGAGCTTCCACTGGACAATCCACGGCCCCAGCTCCCGTGGAAGCCTCCTCGGATGCTTCCAGGCTTCGTCTGGCCCCACCACCCCGGTACGCCGGAGATCCCAAGACCTGCAGGGGATTCATAAACCAATGCTCCCTCCATTTCAAGCAGCTGCCGCATTTCTTTGCTTCAGACCAAGCCAAGGTCGCGTTCATGATGTCCCATCTAGAGGGTGAGGCACTGGCGTGGATGAACCCCTTGTGGGAGAAGGAGGACCCTGTGACCACTAACATCCAGGAGTTCCTGCAGGCATTTCGTGGCACCTTTGATGAGCCCGGACGCGCCTCCGCGTCTGCCTCATCTCTCCTCCGGTTACGTCAGGGGACTCTGACGGTGGGTCAATATGCCATCCGTTTTCGCACCTTGGCTTCGGAACTCGGGTGGAACAATGAGGCTCTAACCGCCGCCTTCTGGGAAGGTCTCTCGGGTCGAATTAAAGATGAGCTGGCTGGTCGTGACGTGCCGTCCACCCTGGATGCCCTGATTGCCCTAGCAACTCGAGTGGACATTCGCTTTCAGGAACGATCCAAAGAGGTGTCCCGTGAGAGACGTCCGATACGGCATTCCTCTCCTCCGCAGAAGCCCGCCGTACTTCAGTCAACGGCATCTGGTGTCTCCGTCCACGAGCCCATGCAGATTGACCGTTTGCGGCAGTCTGAACAACGCCGAGCAGAACGACTCGCCAAGGGCCTCTGCTTCTACTGCGGAGAGGGCACACACCTTCTACGCTCCTGTCCAGAGAGGCCGGGAAACTCCAAAGCCTAGGGTTGGTAGGAGAGGCCACCCTAGGTGCTGGGACTCTCTCAGACCCGGTTACGTGGACTGTTCAAGTGACAACGGGAGAGACGCGGTTCACGGCCGAGGCGTACCTCGATTCCGGGGCAGCAGGCAATTTCATCCAGCAGGCCACGGTGGACAAGTACCAGGTGCCTGTTACTCCACTCGACAAACCCCTCGTGATTGCCTCTGTGGATGGGAGACCCCTCTCTGACACCATCTCGTGGATCACCAAGCCGGTGGAACTGCGTATCGGTGCCCTGCACACCGAGAACATCGCTCTCTACGTCCTCCCACACATGTCCCATCAAATCCTGCTGGGACTCCCCTGGTTACGGACACACGAACCGTCAGTCAGCTGGGGCACTGGTGAAATCACCCGATGGGGCTCCTCTTGCCACGAGAACTGTCTGAAGACCATACAACCCATCCGACGACCTCCGGTTCCAGAGTCCCTACAGGACTGCCCTCAGCCTATTGGTCCTTCGCGGACGTCTTTGACAAAAAGGAATCAGAGTTACTTCCGCCACATCGTCCTTACGATTGTGCCATCGACCTGCTCCCGGGAATTACACCACCTCGAGGTCGGATATATCCGCTGTCTCCTGCCGAAACAAGGGCCATGTCTACCTACATCACAGAGAACCTGGCAAGGGGATTCATTCGGAGATCCTCCTCTCCTGCTGGAGCAGGCTTCTTCTTCGTTAAGAAGAAAGAAGGCGACCTACGCCCATGCATAGACTACCGGGGATTGAACCAAATCACCGTGAAAAATAAGTACCCCCTGCCGCTCATCCCCGAATTGTTTGATCGGCTTAGAGGAGCTCGTGTGTTCACCAAGTTGGATCTTCGGGGTGCCTACAACCTGGTCCGCATCCGCTCAGGGGACGAATGGAAGACCGCGTTCAATACTCGCGATGGGCACTATGAATACTGTGTGATGCCCTTCGGCCTGTGTAACGCACCAGCAGTCTTTCAGGAATTGGTGAACGACGTGTTCCGAGACCTTCTCTACGTCTGTGTGGTGGTGTATCTTGATGACATCCTGGTCTTTTCTCCGGACCTCCAGACCCACAGAGAGAACGTGCAGCTGGTACTACAAAGACTGAGGGAGAATCGTCTGTATGCCAAGTACGAGAAGTGTGTCTTCGAGCAGTCTTCTCTTCCCTTCCTGGGTTACGTAATCTCCGATACCGGCCTGCAGATGGATCCGGAGAGGGTCTCTTCCATTCTCAACTGGCCCCCTCCTTCTGGACTGAAGGCAATCCAACGCTTTCTGGGATTCGCAAACTATTACCGTCAGTTCATCCCTCACTTCTCTGCTCTGACTGCACCTCTCTCCGCCTTGACCAAGAAGGGGGCTAATCCAAAGGACTGGTCACCTGCGGCCGACGCCGCGTTTGGCTCCCTGAAGCGGGCATTTGCTTCCTCCCCTGTGCTCCACCGTCCGGAGTTAAACCGACAGTTCACCTTGGAGGTGGATGCCTCCTCCTCGGGAGCCGGAGCAGTGCTCATGCAGAAGTCCTCCTCCGGGAAGATGGCTCTTTGCGGTTTCTTCTCCAAGAGCTTCTCTGCGCCTGAACGCAACTACACCATCGGTGACCGAGAGCTATTGGCAGTCAAACTGGCTCTGGAGGAATGGCGCTACCTTCTGGAGGGAGCAGTGTACCCCGTGATCATTTACACGGACCACAAGAACCTGGAATACCTGCGGTCTGCTCAGCGACTGAACCCACTGCAAGCCAGGTGGTCCTTGTTCTTTGCCAGGTTCGATTTCCAGCTCCATTTCCGACCCGCGGACAAGAATGTACGCGCAGATGCCTTGTCCAGGTCATTCATGCCCATGGAGCAGGAGGAGGAGACATCCCAGCCCATCATCTGCCCTAGTAAAATCATTCCGGTGGCTCCTGTCACCCTGGCCCAGATACCGTCCGGGAAGACCTATGTCTCTGAAACCGACAGACAAAAAGTGTTGCACTGGGGCCATGCCTCGAAAACAGCCGGCCATGCTGGTCAGAAGAGAACATGGGGTACAATTGTACGTCACTACTGGTGGCCATCCCTTCGCACAGACGTCGCTTCTTTTGTCTCAGCCTGCTCCTCTTGTGCCAGGAATAAGACGCCCAAACATCTGCCATATGGCCGTCTTCTGCCTCTGCCTTTACCCTCTGTTCCGTGGCAACACATTGCAATGGACTTTATTACGGACTTGCCCCTGTCCTCCGGACACACAGTCATATGGGTCGTGGTGGATCGGTTCTCCAAAATGGCTCATTTCGTCCCTATGGCAGGACTGCCCTCAGCCCAGGAACTCGCTGACGCCTACATACAGCACATCTTCCGGTTGCACGGCTTTCCATCACACATTGTGTCCGACAGAGGAACTCAGTTTACCTCCCACTTCTGGAGGGCCCTCTGCAAACATCTGGGAGTGACTCTGGACTTTTCTTCAGCCTACCATCCTCAGTCTAATGGCCAAGTGGAACGAGTCAATCAGATCTTGACCTCCTTCTTACGTCACTATGTCAACGCCCATCACGACGACTGGTCCACGCTTCTTCCTTGGGCTGAATTCTCCCATAACCACCACGTCAGTGAGTCCTCCTCCAGCTCCCCCTTCCATGTCGTTTACGGACTTCAGCCTTCCGTCCCATTACCTGTATCCTCTTCCTCGGATGTCCCTGCTGCTGATGCTGTAGCACGTGACTTTGCAACAATTTGGGACTCTGTCAAGACGTCCCTTGGACGTGCTTCCCTTCGAATGAAGAGACACGCAGACAAGAGGCGTCTGGATCCCCCGTGTTTCTCTCCAGGAGATCTGGTCTGGCTTGCCTCCAAGTATGTCCGATTGAAGCTACCATCTTACAAGCTGGGTCCTCGCTACATCGGGCCGTTTAAAGTCCTCAGCAAAATAAATGAGGTCTCCTACAAGCTGCAGCTCCCGGCCACGATGAGGATACCCAACTCCTTCCACGTCTCCCTGCTCAAGCCGGTTATCCTTGGTCCCTTCTCCGCTGCTGCCAGTTCGGCTCCTCCTCCTATTGCCGATGACGACATCTATGCGGTAAGGGATATCGTGGCCATGAAAACCGTACGGGGCCGGCAGTTCTTCTTGGTGGACTGGGCAGGGTATGGTCCTGAGGATAGGTCCTGGGAACCCCGGGAGAATGTGGGTACTCCAATGATATGTGCCTTCCTGTCCCGGTTGCGGGGAGGGGGGCGTGGGGGGGGGGTACTGTCACGCTCCCCGGGTCCCCTGTCCAGCTCCCCGGCTCCCCTGCCACGCTCCCCGGCTTCCCTGGCTCGCTCCCCGGCTCCTCTGTCCGGCGTCCCCCGCTCCACAGCCTCCAGGCCTCCTCACCTAGGATCCCCAGGCGTCCCGGTCCCCGCTCCCAGCGTCCGCTGTCAGCTTCGCTCCAGCCCGGCTCCCCTGCCTCCTGTTCGCCGCTCCCTGCCCTGACTTCTGGCACCCGGGCCTCGCGCATGCGCATTAGGGCGCGCGCGCGGTCATTGACCCTTTCTTAAAGGGCCAGCGTCCACAGACAGGATATTGAACACACAGGTACAGGGTATAAAGGGGTTTAATGTCCAAGTGGGCGGGGCCTGTTCTTCGTGTTTCCTAAGCTAGGAGTCAGGTCTCCTTGTCTCTGTGATATACTCACCTCTCTCTCTTCTAGAGCCGCTCCTGCCTCGCCATCCGGTCCTGCCGATTCCCGAACCCCGCACGCTGACTATCTGCCATCCCGTCAGTCCGTACCATCTTTGATCCCTGTGGTGACCCGTCCTCTCGCTCCATCAGTTCCGGACTCTGCCTGACAACATCTTGGCCTCCGAACCTGAGCTCCGTCACCCGGACTACCATCTGTGACTCCGTGGTCCCAGGGACTTCTACATTCCACTATTTTGCACGGACTATCCTGCTACCTGTAGTGCTCCGGCTACCGGACCCCTTGCCTTCAGTGAGGAGTTCGGCCCAGTGGATCCACCGCCTGGGTCTGCCCGTCCACCTGGCCCTAACAGATACACCCTTTAATATACACTGGTGTGTCTGCCTCTTGTGGGATTAGGATAGGGTGGAATTTTTCCTTTCCCTTTCTTCCCTTGTTAACATCAATGCACCTTGTTTTTAATTGTGTGGTGTTTTTGTCTTTACATTTTTCTCTATATTTTGTATTATGATTGATTAATAAAATATATATATTTTTACTTCAGCCAATTAAAATCTCCAGTTCTTTTTGTGGTAATTAAATGCAACCTAACATGACGGCAAGGCGCTACACTCCCAACAACTATGTAGTTCTAGCCCCGTATACAACAGAGATTGTACACACCAAACCGATCACTGGTCTAAACGCCTACGCCACTCCATACTTTCCCATGTTCCCGAACCAAGAAGCTACGAATCACGCAACCAGCACCACGCAGTCAGCAAATGTGCCCCAAACGTCGCAAAGATCAGACATGTCCGACTTTGCGAGGTACATGATCCGCCGAGAACTCACCAACACCGGTCTCACAAAGTTTGACGACCAGCCCGAAAACCACAGAGGGTGGAAGTGTGCCTTCAAAACCGCAACGCGTGACCTCGGCATTATGGCTTCTGAAGAGCTGGACTTGCTAATCAGGTGGCTAGGGCCACGGTCTACTGAGAAAATCAAGAGACTCAGATCAGTCTACATCAGCGACCCAACAACTGGTCTCGCAACCGCATGGGACAGACTAGAGAAAGGCTTCGGCAGTCCTGAAGCAATTGAAGATGCATTGCTGAAACAACTATACGACCTTCCCAAAATATCTGGCAAGGATGCTTCAAAGTACCAGGAACTCAGCGACCTGCTGTCCGAGCTCCAGCTGGCCAAAACAGACACACACCTACCTGGCCTCAGCTACCTGGACACCGCTCGTGGGGTGAAACCCATAGTCGCCAAGTTATCTTACAACTTGCAGGAAAGGTGGACCACGGTAGGAACAAACTATAAAAAAGAGCACCAAGTCTCCTTCCCTCCATTCTCCTACTTTTGTGAGTTCATCAACGGCATCGCGGAACGTAAGGCAGACCCTAGCTTCACCTGTGGAGAACCCACCGGCTCCACTTCACCAGCTCCCGGATATGAGAGCCCTCATCAAAATGACAGAAAACGTAGGGGCACAGTATCAGTCAAGAAGACCGACGTTCTACCACCTATACCAATGTCAGCACCAAACAAGGAAAATGAATGCGGGAAGGCAGAAAATCCAAACCGCCAATGTCCTATTCACAAACTACCACACCCCCTGAAGAAGTGCATTGGCTTCAGGAAGAAACCCCTTCAAGAACGAAAGGAACTCTTGAAAAGGTTTGGGGTATGTTTCAGGTGTTGTGCCTCTACAGAACACCTTGCCAAGGACTGTAAGGTTACAATTAAGTGCATGGAGTGCGACAGCACGGATCACGTACAAGCGCTCCACCCATCTCAGCCTGATCCTGCACCTACACCTTCTCCTACCACAAGTCATGGCGGGGAGAGTACCGGCCAAGCTGCAAACCACCTCACAGTATCCTCCTCGTGCACCGCAGTCTGCGGAGAAGATCTCTGGGACAAGTCTTGTGCAAAAATATGCCTAGTAAGGGTATATCCCAAAGGTCACCCAGAAAGGGCCGTGAAGGTGTACAGCATCCTGGACGACCAGAGTAACAGGTCACTCGCCAGGTCTGAACTCTTCGACTTGTTCGGCTTAAAATGAAATGCCTACCCTTATACACTAGGTACTTGCAGCGGCATCTCAGAAGCTTGCGGAAGAAGAGCCAGTGGTCTCGTGGTAACATCTCTTGAAAATACCGTAGAGATACCTCTACCGACACTCGTCGAGTGCAACCAGATACCGGCTAACCGGGAAGAGATTCCAACACCAGAGGCAGCTCTTCACCACCCTCACCTGAGAACTATCGCCAGCAAGATGCCACCTCTTGATCATAGTGCAAAAATCCTGATTCTGATTGGAAGGGACATCCTCCGGCTACATAAAGTACGCCAACACATCAACGGGCCACACGATGCGCCATTCGCTCAGCGCTACGACTTAGGCTGGGTGATCATAGGAAACGTCTGCGTAGGCAAAATGAAGAGTCCCGACGCGATCTCCTCCTACAAGACGCACATCCTCCCAAACGGTCGCGGCACTCACTTTCAACCATGTCCGCATCACTACGGGGTGAAAGAGAGGCTGAGCGACACCAGGTGGCGACAGCAGCCTCCCGACTGCGCGGACGCATATCATCTCTGGGATGACGACTTCGGATCAACAGCGTTCGAGTCTACAAACGAAGACAACAAATTGGCTCCGATGAGAGAAGACAAAGAATTCATAAAGATTACGGATAAAGAGTTCTCTCAAAATGACTCTAACAGTTGGGTAGCCCCATTACCCTTTCGGTCTCCAAGGCCAAGGTTGCCAAACAACTCCCAGTAAGCAACCGCAAGGTTCTCGTCTCTAAAATGCACCTTGAAAAGACAACCAGAGATGGAGAAACACTTTGTCGAGTTTACGCGCAATATCCTCGACAGAGATCATGCCGAACAGTGGCACCACATTCCCACCGAACAAAACCCAGCTGACCAAGGAACGAGACTCACTGCTGCGTCCAAACTCGGCGACAACATGTGGTTAACACCTCCAAGTATCTTATACGAGGAGACCTGCGATAACTACGCCGACAACATGTACGAGCTGGTGGAACCAGAATCCGACAAGGAAATTAGACCGGTCGTCTCCGCTCGCTACACTTCAGTGACATCAAAAGAAAAGTTGAGACCTCATCGCTTCGAGCGCTTCTCAAGTTGGTCATCTGAGGTACGAGCCGTAGCTTGTCTTATTCACATTGCTCACTGTTTCACCGACTACAAGTTTTCAACGTGCCACGGCTGGCACATGTGTGTGATTCGTCCAGTCACCGAACTCGTGCTACTTTTACCAAAGGAGGACGTTACATGAAATAACTTTGTCGTTGGACACTGCCACGGCGGGGAGCGTACCTTTCCTTACCCCTGCTGTACGGAGACACAACTCTCCGTGTCCAATTGAACCTTGAACTTTTCCTTTGGATTAAAACTTTACCGTTGGATTATTGGGTTGGAGGAAGAGTTGGCATGTTTGCGGCTTCCCCAATCTGAAGATGGGTTTGTTGAACTTGGATTCATTTTTTTACATTTTTCTACTTTTACATTTTTTACGCAAGGACAATGCGTCATCAACAAAGCATGGACTTGAATTCAGTGCATTACAGTTGCATTTTTTGTGTTTGTCTCTTTTCTCGTTACAGGTTTCGTGACATCGAGGGACAGGATCGACTCCTTACGTCGTAGAAGGACTTGTGAAATCATATGATTTCAGACGGGGAGTGTTGTGTCCCATGAATGGGAACAACCTGTTGTATATAATTCTTGCATTGCATATTTTTTCCTCATATCAGGAAATTCCTTTATTGTTACTAGGTAGATTAGACTGTATGAAGTTTGTCCCTATGTACCTCCCTTAGTTGGCTTCTGTATAGAATGCTCCTCCCTTCTCCTTCAGTTTAGTCTAGAGGAACCATTGCTGAAGAGACATGTCTAAAACCCTGTACAGATTATTCCTTTTCACCTGCCTTTACTTTATACTTAATACAAGATTCTAGAAGAAAACTACAGCGTTTCTCCTTGTCTTCCTATAAGTCATCGTTTGGGCTGAGTTAACACTATCTGTGGAAGCCGGTAGAGTGAGTAAAATCATACAGTTATCTATATATATATATATATATATATGTAGAGGTGAAGTGTAGGATATATATATATAAACTAGCTGTACTACCCGGCTTCGCCCGGGTTAATAACTGCTGTTAACAAAAAAGAATGTATTAACAAAAATGTATTCTGCACACAAAAACCACAAAACAAATAGATATAAATGTAATTATAATGTCTGTCTTAACCGGTCTCTCTCTTTTCCTCTCTTTCACTGTCTGTCTCTTTCCCTGTCAGTCTGTCTCTTTGTCTGTGTCTGTCTCTTTGTGTCTTTCTCTTACCCTGTCTATGTCTGTTTCTTACCCTGTCTGTGTCTGCCTCTTTCCCTGTCTGTGTCTGTCTCTTTCCCTGGCATTGTGACACGCCAACATTCCATATAAGGGCGTGGCTGCGCATTCTTCTGAAGTTCTGGCTGCACTGTGGCTCCCAGCTCCATTCGCTTTAACAGAGGCCGGTATTTTGGCGAATAACTGTAAAGCGTGGGGTTAAAATTTGCCCTCAAAACATAGCCTATCACGCTCTCGGGGTCCAGACGTGTGAGTGTGCAACATTTTGTGGCTGTAGCTGTGACGGTGCAGATGCCAATCCTGGACATACATACATACACACGCACACACACACACACACACACACATTCAGCTTTATATATTAGATAGATATATATATATATATATATACATATATATATATATATATATATATATATATATATATATATATATATACTAGCTGTACTACCCGGCTTTGCCCGGGTTAATAACTGCTGTTAACAAAATAGAATGTATTAACAAAAATGTATTCTGCACACAAAAACCACAAAACAAATAGATATAAATGTAATTATAATGTCTGTCTTAACCGGTCTCTCTCTTTTCCTCTCTTTCACTGTCTGTCTCTTTCCCTGTCAGTCTGTCTCTTTGTCTGTGTCTGTCTCTTTGTGTCTTTCTCTTACCCTGTCTATGTCTGTTTCTTACCCTGTCTGTGTCTGCCTCTTTCCCTGTCTGTGTCTGTCTCTTTCCCTGGCATTGTGACACGCCAACATTCCATATAAGGGCGTGGCTGCGCATTCTTCTGAAGTTCTGGCTGCACTGTGGCTCCCAGCTCCATTCGCTTTAACAGAGGCCGGTATTTTGGCGAATAACTGTAAAGCGCGGGGTTAAAATTTGCCCTCAAAACATAGCCTATGACGCTCTCGGGGTCCAGACGTGTGAGTGTGCAACATTTTGTGGCTGTAGCTGTGACGGTGCAGATGCCAATCCCGGACATACATATCTACACACACACACACACACACACACACATTCAGCTTTATATATTTTATATATATATATATATATATATATATATATATATATATATATATATATATATATATACTAGCTGTACTACCCGGCTTTGCCCGGGTTAATAACTGCTGGTAACAAAATAGGATGTATTAACAAAAATGTATTCTGCACACAAAAACCACAAAACAAATAGATATAAATGTAATTATGTCTGTCTCCCCGTCTGTATATATCTCTCTGTGTCTCTCTCTCTTTGTCTGTCTGTCTCTTTCCCTATCTGTCTCTGACTGTCTCTGTCTCTTTCTCCGTCTGTCTCAATCTCTTTCCCTGTCTGTCTATCTCTTTCCCTGTCTGTCTATCTATCTCTGTCACTTTCCCTGTCTGTCTCTTTCCCTGTCTGTCTCTTTCCCTCTCTTTCCCTGTCTGTCTCTTTCCCTGTGTCTGTCTCTTTGTCTGTCTCTTTCCCTGTCTGTCTCTTTCCCTCTCTTTCCCTGTCTGTCTCTTTCCCTGTGTCTGTCTCTTTGTCTGTCTCTTTACCTGTCTTTGTCTGTCTCTTACCCTCTCTTTCCCTGTCTCTGTTTCCCTGTGTCTGTTTCTGTCTCTTTGTCTGTGTCTGTCTCTTTACCTGTCTGTGTCTGTCTCTTAACCTATCTCTCTCTTTCCCTCTCTTTCCCTGTCAGTCTCTCTCTTTGTCTGTGTCTGTCTCTTTGTGTCTGTCTCTTACCCTGTCTATGTCTGTTTCTTACCCTGCCTGTGTCTGCCTCTTTCCCTGTCTGTGTCTGTCTCTTTCCCTGGCTGCATTGTGACACGCCAACATTCCATTTAAGGGCGTGGCTGCGCATTCTTCTGAAGTTCTGGCTGCACTGTGGCTCCCAGCTCCATTTGCTTTAATGGAGGCAGGTTTTTTGGTGAATAACTGCAAATCGCGGGGTTAAAATTTCCCCTCAAAACATAGCCTATGATGCTCTCGGGGTCCAGAAGTGTGAGTGTGCAAAATTTTGTGGCTGTAGCTGCGACGGTGCAGATGCCAATCCCGGGCATACACACACACATACATACACACATTCAGCTTTATATATTTTATATACATATATATATATATATATGTATATATATATATATATATCACAAAAGTGAGTACACTCCTCTCATTTTTTTAAATATTTTATTATCTCTTTTCATGGGACCACACTGAAGATCTGACACTGTGATAGAACGCACAGTAGTCAGTGTACAGCGTGTATAACAGTGTATATTTGGTGTCCTCTAAATACCTCAACACACAGCCATTAATGTCTAAATAGCTGACAGCAAAAGTGAGTACATACCTAACTGAAAATGGCCAAATTGTGCCCAATTATTCAGTTTCCCTCCCAGGCGTCATGTGACTCATTAGTGTTACATGGTCTCAGGTATGAATGGGGAGCAGGGGTGTTATATTTGGTGTTATCACTCACACACTCTCTCATACTGGTCACTGGAAGTTCAACATGCCTAAAGTCAAGCATAGTGGTGGAAGTTTCATGGTTTGGGGCTGCAAGAGTGCTGCCGGCTGTTGGAACCATGAATGCTAACATGTCCTGTGACATACTAAAGTGGAAAATGATCCCCTCCCTTTGGAAACTGGCCTTCACTGCAGTATTCTAACATGTCAACCCCAAACAGATCTCCAAGACCACCACTGCCTTCCTAAACCTAAAGAAACTGAGGGTAACGGTGCTGGACCAGCCAAGCGTCTCCAGACCAAAACCCTATTGAGCATCTGTGGGGTCTCCTCAAATGAAAGGTGGAACAGCACAAGGTCTCTAATATCCATCAGCTTGTTGATATCGTTATGAAGGATGGAAGAGGATCCAGCAGCTCCTGTGAAGCTCTAGTGACCGCCATGCCCAAGAGAGTTAAGGCAGTGCTTGAAAATAATGGTGGCCACACAAAATATTGACAATTTGGTAGTCTTCATTTAGGGGTGTACTCCCTTTTGTTGCCAGCGGTTTAGACATTAATGTCTATGTGTTGCGTTGTTTAGAGGGCACCAAATATACAAGCTGTACACTGACTACTGTACATTATATCAAAGGGTCATATTTTCAGTGTTTTCACATAAAAAGATATAATAAAATATTTCCAAAAATATTAGTGGTGTACTCACTTTTGTGATATACTGTATATATAATCTTTAGCAGTTTATTAGAAGTTCACTTGCCCCAAGTGGGAGCAAAGTGCGTTTGTTGGGGGAGGAGTTGCCCTGGGCAAAGGATAGCCCAGGAAAAAGTAGATGGACAATTGTCCATCTGCGGAAAACAGGTCCAGCCATGATGGGGGGAGTGAATGAATCTTAAGGCCCCGTTACACGCTACGATTTATCTGCAGGTCACGTTAACGATGTGACACGCCCAGATCGTAGTTACGATTTGCCGAGATCGCACATAGGTCGTTTAGTAGCGGTCACACGTAATGATCTCACAAACGACGCAACATCGTTCAGCGATATATTGTTTGACCAAAGCGGTCGTGTGGATGTTGTTTGTCGTTGGCAGGGTGTCAAACGTAGCAATATGTCTGCTGCGTTCCAAACGACGAACAATATTTTGAAACTGAACGACGTGTCAATGATCAACGATTTTCATCCTGTTTGCGATCGTTCGGAGTCGTACGTAGGTGTCACACACAATGACGTCACTAACGATGATGGATGTGCGTCACGAAAACCGTGACCCCGACGACATATCGTCAGATAAATCGTAGCGTGTAACGGGGCCTTTAGTTCAGTTGGTAAGAAACATCCCCTATATCTGGGACTGACCTCTACCCCCATACCCCCACCCCTGTTTATTTGGACTTATAAGCCCAAGAGTTCAAATGCTTGCTCTCTCTTTGACTTCTTGATTTCGACCACCAACACAAGAAGAAGATGACCATCATCAGCTCTGCAGAATCTCCTCCCTGACGAAACAAGCAATCTCCCCTACCTGGCTGGGTATCCACATACCCCTGATCCTTCATATTCCCCTCCTATCCTAAACCACAGGGGTTATTCATCCTTTTCCCCTTCATTATTCCCTTCTTCCACAGCCTATTAAAGGATCCAGTAATTCTCCTATCTCCCTCCTCTGTTAATCCCTTGATCTCCATCTAGGGACAGCTAGGGAGGTGAGCGACTATAGGGTGCTTTACACGCTGCGAAATCGCTAACGATATATCGTCGGGGTCATGTCGTTAGTGACGCACATCCGGCGCCGTTAGCGACATTGCAGCGTGTGACACCAAGGAGCGACGATCAACGAACACAAAAACGGCAAAAATCGTTGATTGTTGACATGTCGCTCCTTTTCAATATGTCGTTTGGGGTGCATGCCGCTGGTTGTTCGTCGTTCCTGAGGCTTCACACATCGCTATGTGTGACACCGCAGGAACGACGAACATCTCTTTACCTGCGTCCACCGGCAATGAGGAAGGAAGGAGGTGGGCGGGATATTCCGGCCACTCATCTCCGCCCCTCCTCTGCTATTGGACAGCTGCCGTGTGACGCTGCTGTGATGCCGAACGCACCTCCCCCTTGAAAGAGGGATTGTTCGGCGGTCACAGCGACGTCGCTGAACAGGTATGTGCGTGTGATGCTGCCATAGCGATAAGGTTCGCTACGGCAGCAATCACCACAGATCGCACGAACGACGGGGGCGGATGCTATCGCGCACGACATCGCTAGCAATCGCTAGCGATGTCGCAGCTTGGGTGTTATATTTTTAGGTATCTATGGGTTTTATTGAGTGCTATTTTGTGCTATTACTGTATTTCGGATTAGTGTTGAAGCTAGTTGTATATAAACTGTAAACCTGTGTTGTGTGTAATAAATATTCTTTATTTCATTTCTGTTTAGTCACCTTTCTTAAATTTATAGCAAAAGGAAGAGGGAACAATAAGGCGACATTTATTATTTAAATATTTGTTATTTATAATCGCAGTGAACATTAACGATTAATATCGGAACCACTGAGGAACTGACGTTCGATGCTTGCGACCACCACCAATCTTTAAGAGGTCATCATACCAAGTTGGTAAGTTATCACCAATCCTCCCAATAGAGGATAACTTGATGATCACTTGGGGTCTGACTGCTGGGATCCCCATGGTCACAGTAGACTGTATTTGGCAGTCCCATTGACAATGAATGGCGCGGTAATGTATTTGCTGCACTTTTGCTCCATTCAGATGGGACTATACAGAGCCCCTTTCTTTGTAATTGTGGGACCCCCAGTGATCAGTAAGTTATCACCTCTCTTGGAGATAAGTGATGAATTACGAACCCGACACAGCATTATTATTTTGACATTTGATGACACTGTTATTAGACCGCTATCATTAGATGCAATTGGTCACTGCATGGTGGTATTTTCATGCTGTGGCACTACTACTTAGGCACTGTATCATATATTATTTTTGCAGTGGATGGTGGCGATATTCTTTCAATACATTTGGATACTATACTGTAATTAGGCACTACTGATATAGTATGAGAGTACACCACATGGAAAGGGCAATGGAAGGTACTGCACACGGTAACTTTGTTTTGCCATACTGATTGTCTTCCAGGTGTCTACCAAATGGTGAAATGGCCAATTTTAAATTTTATTTTGACATCTCTCTCCGGGTTTCAGAATACAAACTATATACATTATTAAATATATCCCTTATACCTGATGCGGCCACTGTACGTACCTTGAAAACCAATGTCAGAATGACTGTCTTATCCTCCATATTATACTGAGCATTTTATGAGTTTAGATAAAATGTTAGAGAGCTCTTGAGTCCAAATATATCAACCAGCCTGACTGACAGCTGCAGCATGTACTGAGCAGTGAGATGTCTCAGCAGGGAGGAGGGACACTGAGGAGCTGCCAGTCAGTTATTCTGGACAAATATTAAGCAGCAGGAAGGAGGAGCATTGAGGAGCTGACAATCAGTTTTGCTGGATGAATATTCAGTAGCAGGGAGGAGGGACACTGAGGAGCTGCCAAGCAGTTTTTCTGGACAAATATTAAGCAGCAGGGAGGAGGGACACTGAGGAGCTGACAATCAGTTTTTCTGGACAAATATTAAGCAGCAGGGAGGAGGGGTATTGAGGAGCTGCCAAGCAGTTTTGCTGGATGAATATTCAGTAGCAGGGAGGAGGGACACTGAGGAGCTGCCAAGCAGTTTTGCTGGATGAATATTCAGTAGCAGGGAGGAGTGACACTGAGGAGCTGCCAAGCAGTTTTGCTGGATGAATATTCAGTAGCAGGGAGGAGGGACACTGAGGAGCTGCCAAGCAGTTTTGCTGGATGAATATTCAGTAGCAGGGAGGAGGGACACGGAGGAGCTGCCAAGCAGTTTTGCTTTACAAATATTAAGCAGCAGGGAGGAGGGGCACTGAGGAGCTGCCAATCAGTCTTTCTAGACAAATATTAAGCAGCAGGGAGGAGGGACACTAAGGAGCTGACAATCAGTTTTGCTGGATGAATATTAAGTAGCAGGGAGGAGGGGCATTGAGGAGCATCCAAGCAGTTTTGCTGGACAAATATTAAGCAGCAGGGAGGAGGGGCATTGAGGAGCTGCCAATCAGTCTTTGTAGACAAATATTAATCAGCAGGGAGGAGGGTCACTGAAGAGCTGTCAATAAGTTTTGCTGGACAAATATTAAGCAGCAGGGAGGAGCGGCATTGAAGAGTTGTCAATTAGGGGGGCAGATTTTAAGCAGCAGGGAAGAGGGGCAGTAAGGACTTGTCATTTAGGCTAGGAGTGCAGATTTTAAGCAGCAGGAAGGAGGGGCACTGAGGAACCTTTAATCACACAAGGTTGATGCAGTTTGAGTGTTACTTTTATAAACCATTATATAGACAGTGGGACATGGATTGTGAACGTACATCGACTTCATTAGGTTCAAGAGATCTAATAATGTAAAACACAGTTTGAAACATTACATTTCGTTATGGATTCTCTTAATGATATATCCAGGTGATTTCTTTTACTTTGTATTTCAGAGGGAAAAGCCCTTTAAGGACACATACAGTACAGACCAAATGTTTGGACACACCTACTCATTCAAAGAGTTTTCTTTATTTTCAGGACTCTGAAAATTGTATATTCACATTGAAGGCATCAAAACTATGAATTAACACATGTAGAATGAAATACTTAAAAAAGTGTTAAACAACAGTCTTGAAGGAGTTCCCAGAGATGCTTAGCACTTGTTGGCCCTTTTTCCTTCACTCTGCGGTCCAGCTCACCCCAAACCATCTCGATTGGGTTCAGGTCTGGTGACTGTGGAGGCCAGGTCATCTGGCGTAGCACCCCATCACTCTCCTTCTTAGTCAAATAGCCCTTACACAGCCTGGAGGTGTGTTTGGGGTCATTGTCATGTTGAAAAATAAATGATGGTCCAGCTAAACGCAAACTGGATGGAATAGCACGCCGCTGCAAGATGCTGTGGTAGCCATGCTGGTTCTGTATGCCTTCAATTTTGAATAAATCCCCAACAGTGTCACCAGCAAAGCACCCCCACACCATCACACCTCCTCCTCCATGCTTCACGGCGGGAACCAGCCATGTAGAGTCCATCCGTTCACCTTTTCTACAAAGACACGGTGGTTGGATCCAAAGATCTCAAATTTGGACTCATCAGACCAAAGCACAGATTTCCACTGGTCTAATGTCCATTCCTTGTGTTCTTTAGCCCAAACAAGTGTCTTCTGCTTGTTGCCTGTCCTTAGCAGTGGTTTCCAAGCAGCTATTTTACCATCAAGGCCTGCTGCACAAAGTCTCCTCTAGTTGTTCTAGAGATGAGAAGGTGTGTCCAAACTTTTGGTCTGTACTGTATTTGTTCTTCTTGTTGTGTATTATGGATGTGTTGTCATGCATCACAGCGATTCCTTATAATGACAGATATTGGACAAAAATAGGATGTAGCAGCCCCGGGAACATCAGCGTTCCATCAATTTCAGGAGAAAAAGTATTATCCTGACAAAGTAAAGTTGTGCCTTTGCAAATCTCTTTAACACAAGGTCAGACGATCTATAGAGGAAAATGTCCATCCCGTGATACAAATTATTCTCTGTCTGGAATTAGGAACATATTGTAACCACGTTTTATATAATATTCACTTAATAAACGCTAATTGAATTGTTTTACAGAGACAGAAAACATACGGAGTTGAGCGAGAGCCAAAGTAAACTCTGCAAGGCCTGATGAGATTACTCAAAATGTTCCTTCCAAATATTTGGCCTTTTGTGTTTATCAGACCATTAAATCTGTATGGGCTGAAACAAAGCTACTTTACAAATACAAATAATCATCTGAGTCCTTAGAATTTAAAGGAAATTGGTCATTGTCGGGTACTTTAAGGCTGGCTTTATGGGTGTTGTATCTGTGTGGGGTATGGCGGGGTTCCTTAGCCTTGCCTGCTGGCGGGGGCATGACAGATGACCTTATACCTAAGGGTTGTGACCACCACAAAATCTATATATTAATTGTACATTATATCATGTGATTACTTTATGTATGGAGCTGCTGGTATTATTTCAGCACTGGGTGGTGGTATTTACATTGTGTGCTGTGCTACTTGTACTGTATATTGTTTTTGCACTGTATGGTCTTGATGTAGTTCTCTGCCAGTGATGGCTCCATCAGTCTCATCAAGGGCACTGGTAGAGTACTGGGTGGAACATGCAAAGTGGGCACCTGTTACATTGAGCAATATGTCCTCCAAACAGTCAATGGGGGAAGAATTGATGTGGTTAATGTAATTCCCATGCCGGGGTCATCGCGTGCTTTTGTTCCCCTCCCCCGGAGAGGACACTGGGGTTCTCACTTGTCTGGGTGTCCTGCTGCGGAGGTTCTATCTCTGTCTCATGCTGCAGCCTCCTGGAGCGTCTGTGCACCATGCAGAGCTCCAGCCTCTGCCCATAGGGTGCGCCCATGGCCATGCCCCTTTTCTTAAAGGGCCAGCACCCTTTTGCCCGGAAGTGCTTCCCAGGTCAGCTTGGAAGCTGTAGGTATTTCAAGCACCCTAGTCCTATGCTAGGTGCCTGGGCAATGAGTTTAGTCATTGCTAGTTGTCAGGTCTCCTAGCCCTGCGCTTCTGTTGCTGTTCCGCTGTGCTAGACATATTGCTTATGCTTGTCTGTATTGCAGAGTGGCGCTTCCACTACCTGCTGCTGCGAGCCTCCACATCGGCTGCCTACCATAATACCCATTGCCACGAAGTATCGTCACCAGCTGCTGCCATACATCCAACCCAGACGGATCCGCTACTTCAGCTACTGTCATCCATCTACTTGTCCATCCATTCATCCTGGATGGAACCTCAAAACCAGCTGCTGCCGTCCATCCATCCATCCATCCAACCCAGACGGATCCACTACTCCAGCTGCTGTCATCCATCCATCCACTCTTCCATCCAGTCATCCCGGATGCAACCTCAAAACCAGCTGCTGCCGTCCATCCGTCCATCCATCCAACCCGGACGGATCCGCTATTCCAGCTGCTGTCATCCATCCATCCACTCGTCCATCCATTCATCCCGGATGGAACCTCTACACCAGCTGCTGCCGCAACTTTATACCAGAGACTGTCACTCCCACACCCCTGGGACCAGCCAACGTAACACCAGTCTTCCCAAGTGGCACCGGGATTCTACCTGCAGCATAACACCTCCACCATCAGGAGCTCTGGTGAAAACAAGGTTCGGGGCAATACTCAAGCCCCTCTGGGTTTTCTGTGTGTTGTAGCCCAGTGGGTCCACTAAAATCCTTGCTTGCCCAGCGAGCCTAACAGTTAAATCCTGTGCTGCTTGACAGAGGTTCAGACAATCCGGTATTCAATTAAAATAATGGTTTATTCGATCTTTACATTTCGATCATAGCCACATGTGGAAACTTCAAAATGCATAGATCAAGTAAAACACTCTTTTTATTGTCTGAACCTCTGTCAAGCAGCTCAGAATTTAACCACATCAATTCCTCCACCATTGACTGGAGGACGTATTACTCCATGTGACAGGTGCCCAAGGGAACATTTGGCGTGCGGTGCAACACAGAGGAAAAATGTCACGCATGGACTTGGGGATAGGGCCTGCATAGGGCAAAACACACAAGAAACAGGGGTTTCACCACGACAAATAAGGAGTACACTGGGGCACTATAATAACAGTGGTCCACACCGCTAGTGGAAGGGAAGATGGACACCTCCACCACTTACCTGTAACTGTACCCTGCACTCTTAGCCAGATCCTATACAGGTTCCTAAACTGTCGCTGAGCAGGAACCTGAAGCCCTGAGTGACACTACAATAGTCCTGGCTAGTAAGTGGCAGGTGAGGATCACTAGTCCCACTGCTGCACTAAACAACACACAAGCGAAGGAGAACAAACAGGGGACTAAACAAAAAATAAACTCCAACTTCTTGGCTGCAGTCAAGCACCAGGACTGCAGCCTACACCAGGACAGAAAGGTTTCCAACAGCTCCTTTCACCTCCAGGCCAAGTCTTAGAATGAGGATTCAGTATAAGTGGCACCCTCTACAGGGAGTACACGGTAATTATAGGGACTGGGAGTGGTCCCAAACCGGAAGCACCTAAGAAGAAGTCATGAGTATGCTGCTGGCAAGAAGAAACTGACATTAATCCATTACACGACAAAAGAAAGGAAACTGCATTTAATATTCAGAACCTTGCATGGAAATTACACCATGGCCCTGAATCTGTCACTAGTCTCATAATGCAGAGAGATTGCAGTGACAAAAAAACAGGAGAGATGTTTTAGGATGGCTCTGGCAATAGGGAGACAGGAAAAGGGTCACCACGTTACACTCACCGGTGGTTGATCGCTGCACTCCCTTATTTCCCTAGATGGGTCCTTCCCCCGTGCGCCAACACATGCATAGGCCCACGCTGACCCTGATCTTACCCTAACTAGTGAGTATGGCAGCATGACACTAGTCCCACTACTACAATAAGACAACACTAGGAAGGTAAGACAAACTGATGGGGAATGACACAACAAATAGCAATCCCAAGTTTATTTAGCAGGAAACTTTTCAGCTGCAACTAAAACGGCACTTCAGCTTCTCCGGTGGCTGACTCCTTCAAAGTGGTCAGTATAGAGATTCTATCACCGGCATGGAGTTAAGCCAGGAGTGGGCAAATATAGCAGAAGGGTGTGATGAAAAGATGCTGCAGCTGTGATAAGGCTATGAGTAATCTCAGCCAGAAGAGAAAGAGTCCTTACCCTTTCAGCATCAACTGAAAGTAAATCCAATACAAGATGTAATCAGCATTGTTTGTCGGCTCAGCGAGTTCGTGGCTCTGCAGCAGCTGATTGATAGGTTTGCATGTTTTTTTTATGCAGCTCCATAGTGAGTATATACCTTTTTTTATCCACTTTTATATACTGGATAAAGCTCTATTGCGCTGTTTCCCTTTCAGCTCTCCAACAGTAAAAGCTCCCAGCTATCTGCCAGTCATTATATAGTTATTACCTGCTGCACTATTTTAGATTGATAGTCAATGTTCTTACTCGACTTCTCTGGTGTTGACCCTAAACTGCTCGTTCCTTCGTTTGCCTGCTTGTTCTGCTTTTCTCTGCTGGATTCCAAACCAACTTTTATTGACTTTACTCTTTGGTTTTGATTCTGTCATTGACGTTTGATTTTTTTTTTTTAGTAAAAATAGGAATGATAAATCATTATACCAGAATTTTTTTCCTATATGAGATGATCAAGTGTTGGTGGAATTGAGAGAGGAATATCGATATAAGTTAGAATGAGATTTGACAAGGTATCTCTTAAATGCTTTTATTCAGTATTCATTGGTATAGGTAGCTTTCCTGCTGGATTCATCTCTCCCTCTTTTGGACCCAGCTGCTGATCATCAGCATTGTCTTGGTGCTTAAATACCCCTTCCTTCCTTTGGACTGGTGCTGGTGATATTATTCAACTCATTAAAGCCTTGGTTGCGAGTAGGAGGCTTGTACACATCTGTGGTATCGTTGCTGAAAACTTTGCTGAACTTCTACCAGTGTCATCTGTGGATAAGTAGTTCATGCATTTTCCCCCGGTGTGTCCCCCTTGTGTTTTCTATAGTTGTTTAGTGAGGTTGACAAAGAGCTCATCCCACCCGTTCCCTATTTAGGGCCCAGCACTAGGGATACCTAGGGTCAGGTATCCAGCGCGGCGCACAGGTGCAGAACCTATCTAAGGTGGTGAGGGACCCCAGGGACCAGCAGTAGGTTTGGTCAGGGGTCACCATCTCCCTTTCCTTTCGCCATTTGCTTGGTACTTCCCCGTACCTAGCATGACCATATGTCTGTGATGATTTTCCTAGATACATAATGGTATACAAAAATAACCACGTTTTTGAAACCAATATAAATATATAGGGCCCCTTCCAGTCTATTTAACCCCACTGCATCTAGTATCTCAGTGATTGTGTTGGAGTGGCTTTATGTAGACAATGTGGGGCACAAGGATTTTAATTTGCCAAACTAAGCTACCCCAATATATCCCTAAATTCTGTATATTTGACATCACTACAACAGTAAATGATAGAGGGTTTTCTTTGTAGGGTCTACGATCCATTAGCTATGTGTACAGCTCCACCATTCACTTTGAGATATCTCCTGCATTAAAGGCAATTGGTCAGCATTTTCTACCTCATCTGAGAGCAGCATGATATAGGAAAAGAGGCCCTTAATCCAACGATATATCACTTAGATTAGTGGGTGCAATTGTTCTGACACAGAGTTTTTAGATTTAGTAATGCAGCAGTATTGATAATGCTACCCATGCCCTCTCCAGGCTCTCAATAGCCAAAGTCTATAAACAGTGAGCTGCTAGTCCCAACAGGGAGCACGTTGGACTAGTTGAGCCCTAGCTAACTTAGTCCAGCAATGATACTCTTCTGAAGCTAAACAATCATTGCAGATAACCTGCAGCACACAGTGTGATAAGAGACACATCACTGAAATCTCTGTATTAACCCCTACAGCATGCTGTCTTCAGTTTATAACCTGCTGACAGATTCCCTTTAAGGGCTCATGTTTGACATCCATACATAAACACTATTTGTATCAGAGTTATATAAAATACACAATGGCATGAAGCTTTTTAAATATATACATTTCCATTTTTAGATCCATTACTTTTTCTTCTAGGTTGTAGATATGGAGGCTTAAAGCATCATGAGAGAACACTAAAGGCCCTGTCACACACAGAGATAAATCTTTGGCAGATCTGTGGTTGCAGTGAAAACATGGACATATTGTTCCATTTGTACACAGCCACAAACCTGGCACTGATTGTCCACAATATCACTGCAACCACAGATCTGCCGCAGATTTATCTCTGTGTGTGACAGGGACTTAAGGGTAAGAGACAGCGAAGAAGAAAACTGTCAGCTCCTTCAGAGAGAACTGGTGGTCAAAGACAATCGATGACAGTTGGTGCTCATAAAGTTATGTGGAAAACTGTAACTGTGTGTGATGCCTGACTGCAGCCACGGACTCAGGATGGGTGAAACAGGTGAATAGAGGCTACCGCCTACAAAGCAGGAATCTGGACCACGTAACCCTTTAACCCCTATACAGGGATATGGAATTACGACAGGGCCCAGGTGATCGCTGCCCGCAGAAGACTGAAAAGGGCAGTAACCAGGCAGGGTCAAATCCAGAAGGTAGAACAGGGACGAAAATCGTCAGGCGGGAGAGTGGTCAGATATCAGGCTAAGGGTCAAAACTGTAACTAGCAGCAAAGTACAGAAACAGCAGGCAGAAGAGTGGTCAGGAAAACAAGATAAAGGTCAAAACTGGAGCTAGCAGCGGAGTACAGGAACGGCAGGCAGAAGAGTGGTCAGGAAAACAAGATAAAGGTCAAAACTGGAGCTAGCAGCGGAATACAGGAACGGCAGGCAGAAGAGAGGTCAGGAAAACAAGATAAAGGTCAAAACCGGAGCTAGCAGCGAAGAACAGAAACAGCAGGCAGAAGAGTGGTCAGGAAAACAAGATAAAGGTCAAAACCGGAGCTAGCAGCGAAGAACAGAAACAGCAGGCAGAAGAGTGGTCAGGAAAACAAGATAAAGGTCAAAACCGGAGCTAGCAGCGAAGAACAGAAACAGCAGGCAGAAGAGTGGTCAGGAAAACAAGATAAAGGTCAAAACCGGAGCTAGCAGCGAAGTACAGAAACAGCAGGCAGAAGAGTGGTCAGGAAAACAAGATAAAGGTCAAAACTGGAGCTAGCAGCGGAGTACAGGAACGGCAGGCAGAAGAGAGGTCAGGAAAACAAGATAAAGGTCAAAACCGGAGCTAGCAGCGAAGTACAGGAACGGCAGGCAGAAGAGTGGTCAGGTAGTCAAGCTAAGGTCATATACGGAATACAAACAAACAGCAAGGAACCAGGGTCTAGCTGGGAATTACAGGACTATATCTGGCACCTGCCAGCAGAAAGGAGAAAGCATAAGAGGGGTGTGGTGCGTTCCCATTGGCACCAGCTGAAAGGAAGCTACTCCAACCGGAAGTCACACACCACCACAGTCAACCAGTGGTACTGCAGGTCATAGTGAAACCCAGCCTATTAGATGAGCGGAGACTGCGCCCAGCAGAGCCACTGACTGCTCCCTCGTCCCCAGCGCCGCCCACAGTGGTGACACGGCGGCGTCTGGTGATTGAAGCAGAAGTTGACTCCGGTGGAGACGTGACACTGTGGCTTCAGGAAAATTTGCAGCAGAATGTGTATGTCTGCCTTTAGCTTCTCCCTTCTTTCCATAGAATTTTATGAGCACCAACTGTCATCTCCAGTAACGGGAAAATCTGTCTTCTCTGAATAAAGATTTTACCTATGAATTGAGATTGAAAGATGAATCCAGGAGGAGAAAAGCAGATTTCTCTGAAAAGATATATTATAAAGTTGCTTATTTTCATGTGTACTATTGATTTATGAAATAAAAATTAAATTTATTCCCACCAAAAAAGAAACAACAAAAAAAAAACAACTAAAAATCAAGAAGATCTACTTTCAGAATGCTGCAAACCAATAGAAGAATTCTGCTCTGGGAATGAAGGTTTATGAAGATGTATGCCAGTTTAGACTTTAGTCTTTGCCCTGATCTACTACATTGTCGCAGCACATAAATGATCCTGTTCTTCATTGTGTGTGGGCTTGGTGTTTGCTTTTGTGTTTTTCTTCACGTGTCTGGTTTTATCTACATATTTCCATACCATAAATAACTAGAGCGCTAGCTCTCTACCGCTGAGAACAATGGCGGTGACCTGAATTACTTCCTGTGGACACGCTGAGCGCATCAAAGCCGAAGTGAGAATGCTACAAGTAGGCAGTGGAGCCCCACATAGGAAGCGAGGGTGTACATACCGGGGCGACAAGCTCTGTGCTGCACAAAGCGAGGGCGGAGGAGGAGCGCTGCTCATGTTGGCTCCATCCTGGTGGTGCCACCACAATATTACTGAGACTCTGGAATCAGCCTTGTGTTTGTAACTCTGTTCTACATATTTTCAATACTTGTCAGGTTCACTTATGAAATGAGCCATTTCTTAATGATTTTGACTTCTTGAATTCAAATTTGCAAATGAAATTGTTTACTTGGCTCTCATTTCTATGATATCAAAGAGTTTTCTGTTTACTGGTACATATAATTAATGCATACAAGTTTCAGTACTTTGAAACATTATCATTTTTGAAAATATAAAGATGCAGAATATTTTATGTTAATTTTCTGATATTTATTTAAAGAAAACTAAGCAACAATTCAAATAACTAAAACCGGTCTAAACACTATTGCGAATTATAAACAGTTACAGAAATTGCCCTGCAAAATTTGCTCCTCATTCAGTGAATGCTCTTTGTTACTTGTCTCTTGTCCTCCTGTATCAAATCTTCTCTTACAATTCTCCATAGTAATCTAAAAGCCACTTTACACGCAGCGATATCGCTAGCAAGCGTACCCGCCACCGTCGGTTGTGCATCACGGGCAAATCGCTGCCCGTGGCGCACAACATCGCTTACACCCGTCACACGGACTTACCTTACCTAAACCTTTAAGGACTAGTGATGAGTGAACTGCTTGGTAAGCGTACCGAGTATTTTGATGTCCAGGCGCTCAGTACTCATTTACAGAATATAATGGAAGTCAATGATATCGAGCACCCAAGCATCGAGCAGTTTGCTCTTCCTCTGTAGCGCCAGGTCCGAAAATACACCCGGCGAGCAGCGTAACACGGAGGACCCTGGCAATAGGGAGAGGTGAGCAGGGTCACCTCCTAACACACCCCCGATGTTGATACCCGAACTCCTTGTTTCTAGACAAGTCCTTCCCCCTGTTCATCGATCACGTGCCTAGGCTTTCGCTGGCCCAGAACTCACCCTAACTAGATAAGGCCAGAGAGATACTAGTCTCGCCTCTGCAATAAGACAACACAAAGAAGGTAAGACAAACAGGTGGGGAAAGACACAATAAATAACACTCCACAACCTCTCTAGCATTAACTTCTCAGCTGCAACAGAGGCGACACCTCAGCTTCTTCATGGACAGGCTCCTTCAAAGTGGGCAGCATAGGTATGAGCTATAGCCAGCAGCGGTAGAAGGAGTGAGCAGCGAATATTTATAGCAAAAGGGAGTGGCTGCAGCTGAGGTTACAACCACTTGTTAGATCACTGCAGGACAGAAATGCACCTTAACCCCTTCAGTACTGGATAGAATTAAATACGCTACCACTCAGGGTAAATGACAAGTGGGCCCTATAAAGTAAATCTGTGATCAACAACACGCTGTGACCTTCTGATCCCAGATCCCCCTGAGGTCGCATCAGGCTGTGACATACTTGTGACATCACTATTAAAGACATGTTACAGCTAAGATCCTTATATTTTTTTAGACAATTTTCCACCAACTCTTCATAGGTATCTTCTCTTGAGTTTCTCAAAAAATTAGTTAACACTAATGCAAATTTTACCCATTCAGCTTTTTCCTTGCCCTGCAATAAGCAGAGAAACTCCTTATATTGCAGAATCTGAGATCCAATAAACATTCCTTCCTTTATCTTTGCTTCAATCAACCTTGGAGATTTATCAATAACATTCTTGACTGCTTTTGCATTTTTATCCATTGTCTTTACAAAGTTCTTCATTAAGCCCAACTTCATATGCAATGGTGGTAACACGATCTTCTGTGGATCACAAGTGCCGGATGCCGGACATTGTTACTCCCTCGCTGTAGTGACTGTCGGAGAGGCCGTCTCTTTTATTGTAGGGATATTCTCCTGCACGACCATCCCACTCACATAGAAAGCAGCAGTAATTTGTGTATCTGTGACGCCCCTGGACTATCAGGTCGTCACAGGGTACTTGTAACGCCTGCCTGGATCAACAGACTCAGGTGGGATGTAATGGACAGACTAGAGGGAAGCCACTCACCAAGCAGGACCCCCAGAACCCTGAAACCCTTTAACCCCTATACAGGGATTTGGAATTACACAGGGCCCCAGGTGATCACTACCTGTGGAAGGCTGCAGTCCGATGAGAGTAGTCGTCAGGCAGGGTCAAACCAGGAATAGCAGAACAGGGACAGAATCGGCAGACAAGGACGTAATCAGAAAACGTAGCAGAGGTCAAATCCGGATCGGGCAGCGAGATACAAAAATAGCAGGCAGAAGGGTAGTCAGGAAACACGCAGAAGTCAGCACACAGGAATCACAAAACAGAATAGGGCAGATCAGGAGCCAGGAAATCAGAACTATCTCTGGCAGAGGTCAGCAGACAGGAGGGGAACTAAGAAGGGTGTGGTGTCTTCCCATTGGCTGTAGCTGAACGCTGGCAACTTCAGCTGGAAGACACACGCCACCTATAGTCAGCCAGCGGTACTGCAGATCCCAAGATAACCCAGCCCAGTGGATGATCGGAGCCTGCGCCCTCCGGTGCTGCTGGCATCGACTCCTCTCCCATCACCAGCACCATCCACGGCAGGAACACGACGTCGCCTGGCGATCGGAGCAGAAGTCGCTGGAGCGGACTCCGGTGGTGACGTAACAGTACTGCACAAACTACCCTTCCATGCAGTATTCCAAGTCCCTCATGGTCCTGGGTCCCTATCTTATGGTGTTGCCTCCAACAGCAAATCAAATCCCAGATACACCCTGCACCACACCCACCAGAAACACCAGTGGACGGCTTGAGTGGAATAGAGTCGCCCACCTGGGGGGTCAGGGAGGGGAGGTGAGTAGTGTAGTCAGTCAATTGTCAATATTGAATCAGCAACACACAGCTGAGTAAGTGATACATTGCTGGAATCAGGGTCTGTATCTCTACTTCATGCTGCCATCAGATTACATAGCAAAAAATTGCTGACAGAATACCTTTAATATATACAGTATAAATAAAAACATCTAAAACTGAAGTCAAATGGGTTGGCATATGCTTGTAAGTATAAAACATATACTGTAGATAGATATATACATATCATAGGTATATTTAATGTATGTCCTTCATATATTCTCTGCCCGGTTCCTCTTCCATTTCATCAATTCCATGTACCATATCCTACTCCGACAGTTTCTGTGGTTCCTATTTGCTTACATTTTCTTACAGGAACTGAAGATAACAGTCACTAATCTTGTTACTTTATAACCTCGTAGTTCTGCTTTTACGTTACTTTTTTTCTAAGTTTGCAGATCATTTCTAATTCTTTGAATCTCATATATATTGATGCAGATGTCTAGATTTTTTTTCTATACTACAAACCTTCATTTTCTTTACCGTTACAAAAACCCAATGTCACGGCCGTCTCACTGCATCTAGAGACTTGTGACGGAATCAGGGCCAGAGTCTCTTTTTGCCATCTGAGACTCATCACATTAAACATAATTCCCTTTTTCCTTTAGTACTGAAAGGGTTAATATCAGTTTTGCTTTACAGCAGCTTCTGACTCCTGGCCTCAGGTTCTTGGAGACCACTCCCTTCCCCTATATATGATCACATCTCCCAGTAGAGGGCGCCGGTTATTCTGATAATTTCTGAAGCTAGGCCTTGAGGTGCAAGGAGCTGCTGGAGCCCTTGTTGTGTGAAGCGGTGTAGGCTACAGTCCTGGTGTCTGACTGCAGCCGTGAATTTGGGGATTTATTCTTTGTTGTTTCTCCTCTCTGTCATACTTTCCCTTCTTGTTGTATTAGTGCAGCGGTGGGACTAGTGATCCTCATCTGCCCGCTCACTAGCCAGGGTAATTACAGGGTTTCTCAGGGCTTAAGTTATCCTGCTCAATGACAGGTGCGGAACCTGTATAGGAACTGGCTAGTAGTGCAGGGTGCAGCTGCAGGTGAGTGCAGGAGGTGTCCCATCATTCCCCTCCCTAGCATCAGGGATCATCATTGTTTAAGTGTCCCCGGTGTACCCTTGTTTGTTGTGTGTCTTGCCTCACGCCGGACCTTCCCGAAGTCCGTGCTTGACACCCAAGTTGTAAAGTCACAATGAGCTGAAGGAATATTGTGGAACGAAATTTAATGAGACACCAATGTGAATTTGCTATCTGTTTTTTTTTTTGTCTTGTCTTATTTGACAAGGGGGTGTGGCTTAAAAGGAAATGAGACAAAAATAATCCAAAGTATAGATGCAAAAAAATTGGTCCAATGTAAAGCAACCAAAAGGAGGTTAAGAGTAAGGGCGGCTTTGCACACTGCGACATCGCAGGTGCGATGTCGGTGGGGTCAAATCGAAAGTGACGCACATCCGGCGTCACTTGCGATGTCGTAGTGTGTAAATCCTAGATGATACGATGAACGAGCGCAAAAGCGTCGTTATCGTATCATCGCTGCAGCCTCCGACATTTCCATAATGCCGGTGCAGCGACAGGTGCGATGTTGTTCCTCGCTCCTGCGGCAGCGCACATCGCTGTGTGTGAAGCCGCAGGAGCGAGAAACTTCAACTTACCTGCCGCCGGCTGCAATGAGAAGGACGGAGGTGGGCGGGATGTTTACATCCTGCTCATCTCCGCCCCTCCGCTTCAATTGGCGCCGCATGACCCGCCCCCTAAGGAAGGAGGCGGGTCGCCGGCCAGAGGGACGTCGCACGGCAGGTATGTGTGTGTAAAGCTGCCGTAGCGATAATAATCGCTACGGCAGCTTTCACTATATATCGAACGTGCGACGGGGGCGGGACTATCGCTGCAGCATCGGTAACACATTGTTACCGATGTTGCAACGTGCAAAGCCCGCCTAAGGCCAAAGTCACACGAGAGTATAAAATAATTGGTCGGATTCTCTTCCAGAAATGTGGGATGATTTTTTTCCTCACTTGTCATCCATGTGCTCTCCATATATAATCCAGTACAGGACCATTAACAGTTATCCATCTTACAGAATAGTAATGTATCTGTAAAAATGATTGATGGTCCATTTTTTATCCAATTTTTTATCTCACCGTACTAATTTCAGAGTCAAATTGCACCATGCCGAATACAGCTGAGGAAAAAAATGCAGCTCATTATAAAACACTGGTCTGATTGAAATCCCTTTTTTATTGGATTGCCCTCGTCTGATTTATACGCTCGTGTGAGCGAGCACTTAGTCTAAAGGGGGCTTTACACGCTATGATATCGCTATCGATATCGCTAGCGAGTGTACCTGCCCCCGTCGGTTGTGCAAAACGGGCAAATCGCTGCCCGCGGCGCACAACATCGCTTACACCCGTCACACGGACTTACCTTCCCTGTGACGTCGTCGTGGCCGGCAAACCGCCTCCTTTCTAAGGGGGCGGTTCGTGCGGCTTCACAGTGACGTCACACGGCAGCCGTCCAATAGCAGAGGAGGGGCAGAGATGAGCGGGACGAACATCCCGCCCACCTCCTCCTTCCTCATTGCCGGTGGACGCAGGTAAGGAGATGTTCATCGTTCCTGCAGTGTCACACATAGCGATGTGTGCTGCCGCAGGAACGAGGAACAACCAGCGGCATGCACTACCAACAATATTATGAAAAGGAGCGAGGTGTCAACGATCAACAATTTTTGACGTTTTTGCGATCGTTGATCGTTGCTCCTTGGTGTCACACGCGATGTCGCTAACGACGCCGGATGTGCGTCACAAACACCGTGACCCCGACAATATATCGCTAGCGATGTCGCAGCGTGTAAAGCCCCCTTAACAGTGCACCAGATTGATCATCCAGGATGAGCCACAAGTGTGAAGTAGACTCTAAACTACACACGTTTCTTTAACACAGAAAAGCAAAGGATGAAAAATCTTTTGTATAAATAAATGGGTATTTTCATTTTAAAGATTTATGGCATCTCCTCAGGATCTCCTCCATGAATGTCTCTTAGATGATGGACCCACCAAGTGTGCTTGACAATTCTGAGTGGAACAGAACCATATATGCATGGCCACCTCTCCACTGTCAACGGCACAAGATGGGGGACCCATTCTCAAAACAGATGTGGCTCCCAAAGGTGAGACCAGACCTGGCACCCTGTAAACCCAAGCACGAGGTGGTAGGCACACTCTACCAAGCTTTCAAATAACAACATCCGTCAAACATGTACTGTGTATGTGTGCTGTGCATGTGTGACGCCCTGGACTAGCCAGGTTGTCACAGGTAGGCCCCTACACAAACACCTCCCCCCCTTAATAAGGTGACATCAGCCAAACTACAAAACCCTAGTCACCTCCCTCCGGGTTTGATGTTCACACCAGGGGGCGAAGCCAGGCGGTTGGCTCCGCCCACCGAGGAGTCCACAGGCCCGGAGGCGGGGAAAAAAGAGTAGTCTAGTGGAGTCTGTGTAGCCTAATGGAGTACAGTGAAGTTCAAGGGCAGACCTGTGTCCAGGTCTGCCATAGTCTACAACAGATGTCTGGGTTGGAGCCCAGTCACCTTTGGCAAGAAGGCAGACGGTGGTGACCGGCTGCAGGAGCTGGGATTACAGCCGGTGGAACCATAGGGACCGGGGACGGGCGGTGGCCCGCCGGTACCGAACCGGGGAACCGATTGGGAACCGGAGCACCAGGAGGGGTACTCAGACCCAGTACGAGGCCCAGAAACAACTGTGCTGAGTCAAATCAACTGAGGACTGGACTTTAGGCCCTTTCCCACCTAAGACCCGACTTAAGACAACAGCCCAACCATAGGGGTAAAAAGCCACCACCCAGGCATCGAGACCCGACAGGCCTGCGTCTGTGGGCAAAAAAGGCTCTCCCGGCACACACCAGGCTGGGGAGCGGACTACCGTTGCTCAGGCATAGGAGTCGTCATATCTACACAAGGTGGAAACCACCAACCTGAAAAGGGGAAAAGCGCAGCCAATTGCGGGCACCGTTCACCATCTTGTTTGGTTTACCAGAGACTTCAGCATGTTTGTAATAGTGAGTACAACAGTGCTTCGGGCCGCGCACCGTGCCTCACCGTACCATCCATCCACCCGCCTCAGTACCTCCCTCGGGCCCCCGGGACCATCATTCCCCCTATCCACGGAGGGGTCAATGTGTCGCCCTGGGCAAGCCAGGGGTCACAGGTCACAACACCACCACACCCCACATCCCAGGTAGGCACACCTAAGCTGAACCAAAAATCCTTGTTGCCTTCCTCCAGGAGTCTGATGATGCACACCAGGGGGTGGGCCAGGCGGTTGGCTCCGCCCACCAAGGAGCTCACAGCTCTGGAGGCAGGAAGTGTCAGGCAGATGAGCCCAGGGTGAGCCTGTGTCAACAGCAGAGTAGCCCAGGCAGGGGCTAGAGTAAACAACAAAGAAGTGAAAGTGGAGGAAAGAAGAGTAGTAAAGGAGGAAAGCAAGAAGTGGTGACAGAGCAGAGAGTGTGCAAAGCCTGAGAGCCCAGCTTTGTGTAGGGCCAGTACAGCAAGGTCAGCGACGGCGGTGACTGTCCGGAGGGGGACCGTTTGGAAGTTCCTGGAAGGACCCCGTTGGCTGTGTGCCCGGTGGTCTGGAGCAGTGTTCCGAAGGACAGTCAGCAACAGGGCAGGGGCCTCTCGGACCCCGGCAAGGCTAGGAGTCGCCAAATTTGCCGAATCCGTCAGTGAAGGGGACGTAGATTCCCCCAACAACCTAGTCCCGATTGAAGGCAACAGTCCAACCTGTACAACAGAGGCACCGCCACCGCCAGGGCACCAGTCTCTGAGGGCCAGCGCCTGCGGGCAAAGTGTAGTGCTCCTCCGGCCCAGCTTGAAGCTGGGGAGCGGGTTACCGGTGGGGACCCATCGCAACCATCCGTACATACAGGTGCAAGGAAGAGGGACATCACCGTCACCTACCGGGAAAGCAAAGCAGCCGTCTGTGGGACCGTCCTACCAGCCGTTGGTTTACCGTACAAACTGTGTCCGTGTCTCAGGCTGAGTGAGTACCACCGTGCCGCAAGGCACAGCGCTGCCCCCGCGTCCCTGCGCCCACCAGGCCCTGCACCTCACAAGCCATCACCGGGTCCCGGGATCACCAACCCCTACCCACGGAGGGGCAACACAACACCTGGCTGCTCCCCATCATCATCCCCGGGATCCCCGCATAGAGCAGCGGTGGTGCTACACATCACCACAACCGTGGGTGGCGTCACGGACATTATCCCAACATCCCAAAAACCCCCTTTCACTCCCGGGCGAGGAGTGTCGCTCGAGAAACCCCGGGATCCGGCCCACCGCTCGAGCCACCACTGAGCAGCTGCCGGACCCGAGCAGAAGGGGTGAGCGCGGTGTGCTGACACCCTCCTCCCCGCCCGCGACAACTTGGCGTCACGAACAGGATCTTACCGCTCTGCCGTCTGGTAGAGGTGCGCCTTGTTATCGCCGGAGGTATCCGGCAGAAAAATTTCAGAAGCCGCCATCTTTGGCGCGAAAAGTTCCCGCTCGAGCATCTTCTCGAGCAGTAGAGGCGCGAAGGCCAGAACCCCGCCCCGAGAGAGGAGGGGCCGGAAAGAGCTAAGGGGGACGGAAACAAGATGTCTGCGCCCGACGGAGCCGCTGGAGGAGCGGTGGTCGCAGCCGCAGCGGCACCCGCGGATGGGAATGGACCTGCCCAGGTCCCGGCCGTACCGGCGGGAGGTGCCGTGGCCCCCACGCTCGCTCAGGTCATGCCGTTTTCCTTGCCCTATGCGCCCGGAGCTGCCTGGCTACCGCAGTATGACGGGAAACCGGATGCCCTACAGGCCTTCCGGAAAAAGCTTAACCCGTTGCTGGAGCTGTACCCCCTGACTGATAAGCAACATGCAGCGATAGTGCTAGGCCAGTTAACCGGTGCGGCGGAGCAGGAAGCGGAGACCTGGGCCGAGGAGGACCGGCTCTCTGTAGCCACCATCTTTGAGAAGCTACAGACTGCCTTCGAGACCCGGACTGAAGCTGAGCTGAGGATGCAGTTTTACCAGTGCCGGCAACGAGCTGGGGATAGCATTCGGGACTATGCTCTACGTCTGCAGACCGCCCTCCGCACGCTGAAGCGGGTGAACCCTATTAATGAGGCGGATAGCAACAAGATGTTAGTGGAGCAATTTGCGCAGGGGATGAGGTCCCCTGAGGATCGTAAACAACTCCGGCTGTGGGCCCTGGAACACCCTGATGTGGACTTTGCTGTGTTAAAGGAGCGGGCCATTAAAGCACTACAGCCTCCAGCAACCGAAGTTCTGGAACCCGCCCCGTGGCCCGTCGAGACGGCTCCCGTTATGGCGGCCTCAGCCAAATCTACCTCTCCAACACCCGCAGCCCCGAGCAGCACAGTGGAAGAACTGGCAGCCCAGGTCCGTCGCATGGACGGAGACCTTGCCAAAATCCTGGCTGCCCTACAACCTCTGACCAGACCTCAGCCTCCGGCGCAGATACAGCTTGCTGACAGTCCCGAGGACGTTCCCTGGATGCAGCGGAGAAGTGCCGACAACCCGCGGAGCAGACCCCCAATCTGCTACAAGTGCCGTAAGCCGGGTCATTACTACCGACAGTGCCCGTTAAACGAGCAACCCCTGGGGCCCCGGGCCAATCCTCAGGAGTAGAACATCGTGGCCCCCCGGACTGGCGGGACCGATATATCGGGGCCCGCCCTATCATCCCCGTGGCTGTGGACGGCATACCAGTGATGGCTCTCTTGGACACTGGATCACAGGTAACTACCATACCGTACACGTTGTACCAGCGGTACTGGGCCGTAGACGAACTGGCGCCCCCAGACAATAGTATAACATTGATTGCCGCTAATGGGCTCCCATTGACCCAGGTGGGGTATAAACAAGTGGCTATGACAGTGGGGCAAGCCGAACTGCAACACCAGGGTATGATTGTGATCATGAATGAGCCCAGTGATCATAACCCGAAAATAGTGCTGGGAACCAATGTGATGGAGCATTGCATGGCTGATGTGTTAACCCTATTACAACAGCTAGCCGCCACAGCAGCAGGGAGCCGGCAGAGGGCTGTGCAGCGTGAGATCCGAGCCCTGATGTACCGCCAGCATGTAAGCTCAACAGGAGGGGAGATTGGTGGAGTAAGAGTGATGGATGTTGCTCCATTGACTGTGCCCCCTAGGAGTGAGATGATGATCTGGTGTAGGGCAGCAGTAGGGCCTCAGGGGCGTGACTACCCTGCGATGATGGAGCCCATGCCTTCTGAGCACTGGCCCACTGTGATGGCCGCCCGAGGGGTGGTGGATGTGAAGAAAGGGAGAGTGCCTGCGAGAGTGCTGAACTGTGGAGAGGAAGAAGCCAGGCTTCCCCGGTATGCCACCATTGCCAAGCTGCTCACCCTGGACCCTCACACTATCCATGAAGCCAGTCCATCCACACTTCCACCTACCACCAGCACTTCCCCACCCCGGGGGGAGACAAAGGAGTGGCATCAACAGCTACACGTAGGCACTGATGATACCCCTACACATCACAGGGCAGGGGTACACAGGGTGGTGCAGGAGTACGAACAGGTTTTCAGTAAGCACCCCCTAGACTTTGGGCAGATCAAGGGGGTCCAACACCACATTCCCACAGGTGAACATCCCGCTATCAAAGAGAGGTATAGACCTATTCCCCCTGCACATTACCAGTGTGCCAAAGATATGTTGAGGAATATGAAGGAGGCAGGGGTTATTCGGGACAGCTGTAGTCCCTGGGCCGCTCCGTTGGTACTGGTTAAGAAGAAGGATGGTACCATGCGGATGTGTGTGGACTACCGGAAGATCAACCAGATAACCCATAAAGATGCCTATCCATTACCTCGTATTGAAGAGTCTTTGGCTGCACTGAGAACTGCAAACTACTTCTCGACCCTTGACCTCACCAGCGGATACTGGCAAGTGGCCGTGGCCCCCGAGGACCGGGAGAAGACCGCCTTCACCACCCCGATGGGGCTCTGCGAATTCAATAGCATGCCGTTTGGGCTGTGCAATGCCCCCGGGACCTTCCAACGGTTGATGGAGTGCTGTCTGGGACATTTAAACTTCGAGACCGTCCTGCTGTATTTGGATGATGTGATTGTTTATTCCCAGACGTATGAAGCCCATCTGGAGCACCTGGCCGAGGTGTTCGCGTCCCTTGCCAAGTTCGGGATGAAGTTGAAGCCCTCAAAATGCCATCTGCTGAAACCCAGGGTGCAGTATCTAGGGCATGTGGTGAGTGCGGATGGTGTCGCCCCTGACCCTGAGAAGATCACTGCCATCCAGAGCTGGCCGAGACCAACTACAGTGAGGGAAGTAAGGCAGTTTCTGGGTCTGGTGGGGTACTATCGGCGCTTTATAAAGGGGTACACGAAGATGGCTGCCCCCATGCAAGATCTCCTCGTGGGACAGACCAAAGGTGGTAGACCCATTGGAGCCCCGCTGTCGTGGGAGGACAAGCATGAGGAGTCCTTTTGCCAGTTGAAGGCGGCCTTGACCGGAGAAGAGGTCCTGGCGTACCCTGACTATGGGCGCCCGTTCATCCTCCACACGGACGCCAGTAACGTGGGGCTAGGAGCGGTCCTATCCCAGGTCCAGGATGGGAAGGAGAAGGTGATTGCCTACGCCAGCCGAAAACTCCGGCCGACCGAAAGGAACCCTGAGAACTATAGCTCCTTCAAGCTCGAGCTATTGGCGTTGGTGTGGGCTATCACGGAGCGGTTCCGCCACTACTTGGCGGCGGCAAAATTCACCGCGTTTACGGACAACAATCCGCTGACTCACCTGAACACGGCCAAGTTGGGCGCGCTGGAGCAGCGGTGGGTAGCCCGGTTAGCCAACTATGATTTCACCATAAAGTACCGAGCTGGTCGTGTCAACATAAATGCTGATGCACTCTCCCGGATGCCCCATTTGTCAGAAGAGGGGTGCGAGGATGACGACCTCGAGGAGATCGAGTTGCCTGCGTTTCACCAGCCGCCTACTGAGAGGGTACAAGTATGTCAGCAAAGGGTGGATCTGGACCCGCGGCCCAGTCAAGAGTGGCAGGACGCCCAGGACCAAGCACCGGCTGTCCGCCTTGTCAAGACTCTGGTGGAACAAGGTGCTATGGGAATAGACCCTGCCGCTCCAGCCGAAGCCCAACGCTTGTGGAAAGAACGGAAACGGCTTTACCTACACCAAGGGAGGCTGTACCGTGAGCTGATCAACCCGAAGACCCATGAGAAAATATGCCAGTTAATCGTTCCTCAAGCTGATGTCGCTACTGTACTGCGGGCATACCATGATGGTGCTGGCCACTTCGGGTGGAAGAAGCTGGAGATGCTGTTGAGGGAGCGGTTTTATTGGAGTGGGATGCGTGAATCGGTGGAAGCCTGGTGCCGAGAGTGCGGTCCTTGTACGCTGAAGAGAAAGGACGAGACTAGCCAGAGGGCACCGTTACATCCCATAGTCACCCATCAGCCGCTGGAGCTGGTCGCCCTAGACCATGTCAAGCTCACCCCTAGCCGAAGTGGGTACACCTACGCATTGACCATGGTAGACCACTACTCAAGATTTATGGTGGTAGTCCCCGTTAAGGACCTGACTGGTCGAACCGCTGCTCGAGCGTTCCAGGCTTATTTTTGCCGACCCCATGGGTACCCTGAGAAGGTGCTGACTGACCAAGGCCCGGCTTTTGAAGCAGAAGTGTTTCACGAATTCTGTCAGTTGTACGGCTGCAAGAAGATCCGGACCACTCCATACCACGCCCAAACCAACGGCATGTGCGAGAAAATGAATCACTTGGTCCTGGGGCTCCTCAAGACGCTGCCGCTGGAAGAACGGAACATGTGGCCGGAAAAGTTGCCCGACTTGGTCGACATGTACAATAATATCCCGTCCAGCTCGACAAAGTGCACCCCAGCGTATCTGATGAGGGCTCGGCCTGGCCGCCTGCCGGTGGATCTGGAGATGGGGTTGGAGGCCCCGGAAGCACTCCCTTCAACGGCAGAGTGGGAAAGTCGGAGGAGGTCACAGTACCGTCAAATCCAGGAGTATGTGGAGAAAAACCTCAGTCGAAGTCGAGAACAGCAAGAGCACCGGTTCAATCAGAAGGCGCCCGCAGGTCCCTTCCAGCCAGGAGATGTGGTGCTGAAACGGAAGAGAAAGGCCCACAAGCTGGATGATCAGTGGGAGCAAGTCCCTTACGTCATACAACCCACAGAATGGGGAGATGGGAAGACCTACCAGATCAGTCGTGACCAAGGGGGCACCCTGGCCACAGTTTCCCGGGACCATCTAAAAAAATGCCCCCCAGCGTTGAAGGCAGAGGCTGAAGTACCGGTTCCTCCACCCGTGGAGAAGGCAGCAGAGGTAATCCACACTGTAATGGGTGACTTCCCAGCAAACTGGCCTACACAGAACGGCGCGGTGATACTTCCAGTGATACTGTTCCCACAACCCGTGGATGAAGAAGTAGTGGAAGCGGTTAACCGTGAGCCAGAACCAGTGCCAGTGCCCAGGGATGAACCTGTACCCAGCCCCCCTACACCTCCGCCTGCTCCACACTATAGCAGGGAGGAGGAACCGATTGTTCCCTCTACCCCACTGTCTAGCAACACTGACACCGGGCCCCGAAGGTCCACCCGTTCCAACCTAGGTAGACCCCCACTTAGGTACAGGGAGACCGTTCTATGAGTAAAAGGGGTCCGCAAATGTGAAGGAGTGGTTGTTTGTTTGCAAAGTTTTGAAAGTTATACTGAAAATGAGAATGATAAGTGAAAATGATTACCGAACAGTAACCTGATTTGTTTGTGTGATTTGCAACCGGCTGGAGCCGGCACCGTTGTCCCCGTGGGGACCGTTTAAAAATGCATGGGAACTATCCATGGACAAGCCCGTGAACTTGCAGGGCAACCACAGACGTTAGTGGCTTGTAAATATGTTGGTTACCGTTACCGTTTTCCGCAAGGCCGCCTCCGGAGAGGCAGGTTGGAGGGAGGGCCCTCAGCAGAGCAGGCTGGGGCCCAGCCACCAAAGGAACCGGTGGCTACCCTCTGGAGGGCAGGACAGATCCCGCTCGGGTACCGTGTGCTGGACTGTGGGTCAAGGGGTGCTGCCTGGGCTTTAGGGGCAGCATCAGGGCCAGGTTACTTGGGTGGGAGAGAGCGGAAACCGTGACCGTATACCGTTGAAACGTTAAAAGTAAAATGTGCCTCCCGTCTTGGGAAGAATTTATTAAAAATGTTATGCATGTTGTTTAACCCTGTTATCCCCTTTTTACAGAAAAATAAAACCGGTGTAGGACGGCAGCCCGCGGACGGTCTGCGTTTTGCTAAGGGGGAATGTGTCGCCCTGGGCAAGCCAGGGGTCACAGGTCACAACACCACCACACCCCACATCCCAGGTAGGCACACCTAAGCTGAACCAAAAATCCTTGTTGCCTTCCTCCAGGAGTCTGATGATGCACACCAGGGGGTGGGCCAGGCGGTTGGCTCCGCCCACCAAGGAGCTCACAGCTCTGGAGGCAGGAAGCGTCAGGCAGATGAGCCCAGGGTGAGCCTGTGTCAACAGCAGAGTAGCCCAGGCAGGGGCTAGAGTAAACAACAAAGAAGTGAAAGTGGAGGAAAGAAGAGTAGTAAAGGAGGAAAGCAAGAAGTGGTGACAGAGCAGAGAGTGTGCAAAGCCTGAGAGCCCAGCTTTGTGTAGGGCCAGTACAGCAAGGTCAGCGACGGCGGTGACTGTCCGGAGGGGGACCGTTTGGAAGTTCCTGGAAGGACCCCGTTGGCTGTGTGCCCGGTGGTCTGGAGCAGTGTTCCGAAGGACAGTCAGCACCAGGGCAGGGGCCTCTCGGACCCCGGCAAGGCTAGGAGTCGCCAAATTTGCCGAATCCGTCAGTGAAGGGGACGTAGATTCCCCCAACAACCTAGTCCCGATTGAAGGCAACAGTCCAACCTGTACAACAGAGGCACCGCCACCGCCAGGGCACCAGTCTCTGAGGGCCAGCGCCTGCGGGCAAAGTGTAGTGCTCCTCCGGCCCAGCTTGAAGCCGGGGAGCGGGTTACCGGTGGGGACCCATCGCAACCATCCGTACATACAGGTGCAAGGAAGAGGGACATCACCGTCACCTACCGGGAAAGCAAAGCAGCCGTCTGTGGGACCGTCCTACCAGCCGTTGGTTTACCGTACAAACTGTGTCCGTGTCTCAGGCTGAGTGAGTACCACCGTGCCGCAAGGCACAGCGCTGCCCCCGCGTCCCTGCGCCCACCAGGCCCTGCACCTCACAAGCCATCACCGGGTCCCGGGATCACCAACCCCTACCCACGGAGGGGCAGCACAACACCTGGCTGCTCCCCATCATCATCCCCGGGATCCCCGCATAGAGCAGCGGTGGTGCTACACATCACCACAACCGTGGGTGGCGTCACGGACATTATCCCAACATCCCAAAAACCCCCTTTCACTCCCGGGCGAGGAGTGTCACTCGAGAAACCCCGGGATCCGGCCCACCGCTCGAGCCACCACTGAGCAGCTGCCGGACCCGAGCAGAAGGGGTGAGCGCGGTGTGCTGACACCCTCCGCCCCGCCCGCGACATCAACACCAAGCTGCGCAACACCGTCCCCGGGAGCCTAGTCAACGGCAGCGGTGGTGTCCATCCATTCACCACAACCCGTGGGTGGCGTCACAAACTCAAATCCCCTACAAACAACCACGACTCCGGTCGTGGACCTCCCCACCGAAGTCCCTACGTGTAGCGCCAATCCCCCCTTTCAGAGCGACGTGACCCCCGGGTCCGTGAGGAGCTCGAGCCACCCACCGAAGAGCACGGATCCAAGTGGCTCGGCAGCCGTCCGAGCCCTGGGGCGGTACATATGGATGGAGCGGGCTCAGGAGCTGAGCAATCACCATATAGCTTGAATGTCAACTTTGTTATACTGCAGCAATCAGGGGTATCTCTGATCACAGCAGTTGAAGCTCTTAGATGCCACAGTCAGTTGTGACAGCCACATTTACAAGGTTGGAAACCCATGGTCCCTCCACAACTTGATAGATGCTTGTCAATGCCATTACTACTGCAGCAGCAGGAGTATACTAAAGGCCCCTATGCTGCCATGTTGTTACTCCTATGTCTGGAGCTTCATTCAGGGTAACAGGGGGATCTGGTAGTGTGACCTCTGACGTGTACACACTCCTCTCAGAAAAAGCGGGCTTTTGTCCTGTGAAAGAGATCACGCTACCTGTCCCCTGTTACCCTGAATCACCAATATTGAAGGGGTAAGTGACAACATGAGGTGTTTCCATCTTCTCCCATTTCTCTGCTTATCTAGACACTGGTCACTTTACTTGATGAAATTAATATAGTATTTATGCACAGTGGCACTTTACATATTTATCCCAATATTTTAAGTATTTTTGCCACCATTTTTTCTTTTGGTGTTTATTTGGCGACTTTTGGGATCAGCGTGGAGGTCATACTATCAGGTCCCCCTGTACCCCTAAATCACCAATACTAGGGGCAAGTGCCTTCCTGGGGTGCATTTAATTCTTGTGCATTTTTTTATTACTATATATATGGGCATGGTGGCACGTTATTGTCGCGGGCGGAGGAGGGGACGCCGCGCTCTCCCACTGCTCGGGTCCGGCTGGCACTGCGGCTGCTGCGGCCTGCTGAAAGGGGGTTTTTGGGTGTGGGGATTGTTTATTGTCCGTGACGCCACCCACGGTGGTGGTGATTTGTTGACACCACCGCTGCTCTGTATGGGGATCCCGGGAAGGATGGTATGGAGCAGCCAGTTGTTGTTGTTGTGTTGCCCCTCCGTGGGTAGGGGTTGGTGATCCCGGGGCCCAGTGATGAGGTGGGTGATGCAGGGCTTGGTGGGCGCAGGGACGCGGGGGCAGCGCTGTGCCTTGCGGCACTGTGGTACTCACTCAGCCTGAGACGATGACACAGTTCTCGGTAAAGCACACGGCTGGAAAGACGGTTCCCACGGACGGCTGCACTTGCTTTCCCCAGTAGGTGACGGTCCCTCTGTCCTGCACCTATGATGATAATGGTTGCGATGGGTTCCCACCGGTAACCCGCTCCCCGGCTTGGATATGGGCCGGAGGAGCCCTTCTTTGCCCGCAGGCGCTGGCCCTGAGAAACTGGTGCCCTGGCGGTGGCGGTGTCTCTCCGTTACGGTTGGACTGTTGCCTTCAATCGGGACTTGGTTGTTAGGAGACAGACGTCCCCTTCACTGACGGATTTGGCAAATTATGGCGACTCCTAGCCTTGCCGGGGTCCGAAAGGCCCCTGCCCTGGTGCTGACTGTTCTTCGTATACTGCTCCAGACCGCCGGGTCACCACCCGTCCGCGGTCCTTCCAGCAACCTCCGAGCAGTCCCCCTGCAGACTATCACCGCCGTCTGCTGACCTTGCTGTCACTGTCCGGGGCACACACCCGGACCAACTTCAGGCTTTACTACTCCCACTTTTCTGTCACTTCAGCTTCTCTCCTCAGCTCCTCTACCACTTCACTGTTTACTCCTTCACTACCCTAGCTGTTCTCCAGCTCTGCCTGAGCTCAACTCCTCCACTCAACTGCCTGGTTCTTCCCGCCTCCAGGGCTGTGAACTCCTCGGTGGGCGGAGCCAACCGCCTGGCCCACCCCCTGGTGTGAACATCAGCCCCTGGAGGAAGGCAACAAGGATTTTAGGTTAGCTTTGGTGTTCCTAACTGGGGTGTAGGGTGTGGTGGTGTTGTGACCTGTGACCCCTGGCTTGCCCAGGGCGTCACATTATCTTTACCCCAGCATGTGTTGATTTTCTACTGGTATCCCTTTTGCTGTCATTATACATACCTGGGGATTCTTGGGCACAGTGTTAGTCTTTTGTATACTGTATATTATTTTTATATTTTTTTTATTTAGCTATTTTCGAGTTCTGTGTCTAGGAAAACTGGCTCACTATGTTTTTTTTATATTAGTGGTCACACACCTTTTCCAGCCTACATGTGATATATTATATATAGGCCTGATTTGTCATATGTGATATTTATAGGTCTGATTTGTCATATGTGATATAGTATATATAGGTCTTATTTGTCATATATGATATATATATATATAGGTCTGATTTGTCATATGTGATATAGTATATATAGGTCTGATTTGTCATATATGATATATGTAGGTCTGATTTGTCATATATGATATATTATATATAGGTCTGATTTGTCATATATGATATATATAGGTCTGATTTGTCATATATGATATATTATATATAGGTCTGATTTGTCATATATGATATATATAGGTCTGATTTGTCATATATGATATGTAGGTCTGATTTGTCATATATGATATCTATAGGTCTGATTTGTCATACATGATATAGTATATATAGGTCTGATTTGTCATATGTGATATATTAGATATAGGTCTGATTTGTCATACATGATATATATAGGTCTGATTTGTCATACATGATATATTATATATAGGCCTGATTTGTCATATGTGATATAGTATATACAGGTCTGATGTGTCCCATGTCATATATTATATATAGGTCTGAATTGTCATATATCATATATTATATATAGGTCTGGTTTGTCATATCTCATATAGTATATATAGACCTGATTTGTCAGGATATATATATGGACAGGTCTGATTTGCTATTCAGGATTGTGGGAAAGCTGGGTGACAACTCTTCTAGACTACTAGCATCAGCAAAATTGGTCATATGTGATATATTATATATAGGTCTTATTTGTCATATGTGATATAGTATATATAGGTCTGATTTGTCATATGTGATATAGTATATATAGGTCTGATTTGTCATATGTGATATATTATATATAGGTCTGATTTGTCATATATGATATATACAGTATAGGTCTGATTTGTCCCATGTGATATATTATATATAGGTCTGATTTGTCCCATGTGATATATTATATATATGTCTGATTTGTCCCATGTGATATATTATATATAGGTCTGATTTGTCATTTGTGATATATTATATATAGGTCTGATTTGTCCCATGTGATATAGTATATATAGGTCGGATTTGTCCCATGTGATATGTGATATATAGGTCTGATTTGTCCCATGTGATATGTGATATATAGGTCGGATTTGTCCCATGTGATATGTGATATATAGGTCTGATTTGTCCCATGTGATATATTATATATAGGTCTGATTTGTCATATATGATATAGTATATATAGGTCTGATTTGTCCCATGTGATATAGTATATATAGGTCTGATTTGTCCCATGTGATATAGTATATATAGGTCTGATTTGTCCCATGTGATATATGATATATAGGTCTGATTTGTCCCATGTGATATATGATATATAGGTCGGATTTGTCCCATGTGATATGTGATATATAGGTCTGATTTGTCCCATGTGATATGTGATATATAGGTCTGATTTGTCCCATGTGATATATTATATATAGGTCTGATTTGTCATATATGATATAGTATATATAGGTCTGATTTGTCCCATGTGATATAGTATATATAGGTCTGATTTGTCCCATGTGATATAGTATATATAGGTCTGATTTGTCCCATGTGATATATGATATATAGGTCGGATTTGTCCCATGTGATATGTGATATATAGGTCGGATTTGTCCCATGTGATATAGTATATATAGGTCTGATTTGTCATATATGATATAGTATATATAGGTCTGATTTGTCATATATGATATAGTATATATAGGTCTGATTTGTCATATATCATATATTATATATAGGTCTGGTTTTTCATATCTCATATAGTATATAGACCTGATTTGTCAGGTGATATATTATGCACAGGTCTGATTTGCTGTTCCGGATTGTGGGAAAGCTGGGTGACAACTCTTCTAGACTATTAGCATCAGCAAAATTGGTTATTTTCTCCGATCTTGTGAATAATGCCTGAACAGAATTTCTAGCCAGGGACAGTAGAGGGCGACACAAAGACATTTCCAGAAGATAGGAGAATAGCTATGGCCACTTTAGCTCCTCGTGCTGCGTGCGCTGCGCCTTGCGGCCGCCGGGGGCGGTGCGGAGCAGGCGGTTTGGGCAGAGGCTTCCTGGTTGTGAGCACACAGCAGCAGGACTGATCGCTGAGCGCTGGCTGCTCTCTGCACCACAGCACAGTGCCAGGGCTGGGTGCTGCACTGCCTACACAAGGACTGCAGCTGCTCCAGTGCCAGCCCAGGGAGGGGTGAGAGAAACTTTTCCTTCCTCGCACAGCCTGTTTGTCAGATACTGCATGCAGGCTGCATAGTACCTTCATGCAGGTGCCTCATTGCTGGGGCTCTGGCATGGACAGGGGGAGATCTGCAGCAGCAACAACCCCCTGACCCCAACCTGCAGCCAGCCCCCTTCCCCTGTGCCAGGAGTGCCCACCACCAGGTCTATGGCTGGGGCCATGAGGTTCAATGGCAATTTAAAGCTGAAGATAGGTGAAGCAGTGGGTCTGCAGCCAACCAGGTGGTCTTTAAGACATTCAGTGTTCAAGAAAGGCTCTGCCTTACTGGACCCCTACATCACCATCAATGTGGATGAGTGCACCATTGGGAAGACCACCATCAAGCACAGGACTAACAAGCCCACCTACAATGAAGAGTTCTGCGTTACTATATCTGAGGGGAGTAAGATGGAGTTGGCGGTCTTTCACGACACCCATATTGGGTACGATGACTTTGTGGCTAACTGCAACCTCAGCTTTCAAGAGCTGCTGAGAAACTGCGGACCCACGGACTACTTTGAAGGCTGGGTAAGTCAGAAATTAATTATGGGCTAATAATGGTCAACCCCCCCCCCCCCCCCAATTGGACTTTAGTGGTGGGAGATCGGTCCATCTGCTGATCTTGCTGCAATAATCTTCACGCCTGTGTTATTATTTTTGGATTTCTTCTTCACTGGGATTGGAGCATTCTCCAAAATTGTCACTTTTTCTGAGCTGGGCGCTAACGTTAAAATTAGAGTTAAAAAGTTGTTTGTTTTGGGTTTTTTTTGTTTTTTTTTTGTTTTTTTGCCCAAAAGGAACTAAATGTAGAGTCGGATTTCCTGGCGTGTTATTATTAGTCATTTTGATATGAAATGAACAGCAGAATTCTGAGATACAGGAAATCTTATTCCTCAATACGTGGAGCAATGTGCACACGGTCATGGTACGGAGATTTTCTTACCCCTTCTACTGTAAAAAGGCAAAAGTGAAGCCATCTCCACCAAGAGGGGGATTCAGTTGTAAAGTGTGGCTTGTTAGGAGCCTGACAAATTTTGCCCCCCGTGTGATGGTAAAACCTATTATCCTCCCGGAGTGTCCCTATATAACCTGTTCTTCCCACTTTTGAGTGTTCCGTTAAAATCTATTTTTCCCCCTGGAGGGTCCCTTTAAAACCTTATTCCCCCTAGCGTGTCCCTTTAAAACTTATTATTTCCCCCGAGTATCCCCTTAAAACCTATAATTCCCCCTGGTGTGTCACTTGCAAACCTTTATTCCCTCCTGAGTGTACCATTAAAACCTATTATTCCCGCCCCCACCCCAAGTGTCCTTTTAAAACCTATTATTCCCCCCAGAGTGTTCCTTTTAAAACCTATTATTCCCCCCAGAGTGTTCCTTTTAAAACCTATTATTCCCCCCAGAGTGTTCCTTTAAAACCTATTATTCCCCCCAGAGTGTTCCTTTAAAACCTATTATTCCCCCCAGAGTGTTCCTTTAAAACCTATTATTCCCCCCAGAGTGTTCCTTTTAAAACCTATTATTCCCCCCAGAGTGTTCCTTTTAAAACCTATTATTCCCCCCAGAGTGTTCCTTTTAAAACCTATTATTCCCCCCAGAGTGTTCCTTTTAAAACCTATTATTCCCCCCAGAGTGTTCCTTTAAAACCTATTATTCCCCACAGAGTGTTCCTTTAAAACCTATTATTCCCCCCAGAGTGTTCCTTTAAAACCTATTATTCCCCCCAGAGTGTTCCTTTTAAAACCTATTATTCCCCCCAGAGTGTTCCTTTAAAACCTATTATTCCCCACAGAGTGTTCCTTTAAAACCTATTATTCCCCCCAGAGTGTTCCTTTTAAAACCTATTATTCCCCCCAGAGTGTTCCTTTTAAAACCTATTATTCCCCCAGAGTGTCCCTTTAAAACCTATTGGCCCCCCTGAGTGTTTAGGTGGCATTATTTAAAAAAAAAAATACCACCTAAAGGCCCCTTTAAAATAAATAATGCCCCTTAATTGTTCTATTTAGAAAGTATTCATGCCCCACTAAAATGTAATGATGCCACCTTGGTGCCATTTCTCATAAAAAATAAGGGATACTCTTGTCTAATCCAAGTGACTTTCCATGTTTTCCCTGATTACTGAGCGGACCAAGACGGGCTATGCAATGCAGTGATGTCCCTGTGCCTCCTGCGGTGACACTGTCGCTTGTCGTAGACCTACCATAGCCTGCGGCCATCAGGAAGGAGGATGGTGGTGCGGGGAGCCCATGGCTTCCTGCTCTACCGCAGCATCCAATTTTCAGTGCTATGTGGACACTGGTACAATTAAAAGTTGCGCTCACCATGAGATCTGGGGAACCTGATTTTGCCACCACTCCTATATCAGTGGCCATAAATGCTCATTCCACACAGAGGTCTTTGAGACCCTCATTTTCATGGTGAGACCTGGACCTCATACATTTCTCACTGATCTCTCTCCTGATTAATGTCTTACAGAATATCCTATTTGTTTCGGGCTTGGTGACTGTATAATGCATGACAATTACAGTATTATGCTTTTTGCAATCACGATAGATCATGCGTTGTCACACTTTACTAATTTTTCCACTGGGATGAGGGGTGTTCATTAAATTATTGCCAAAATAAGACATCCCAAAGTGCTCTAGAGTGCTGACTGTTAATTCCTTAGACAAAAAAACAACAAAGTAAAATCTGGGCCATAAAAATGAGAACTGGAATTAGTTTTCTAGGGCCAGGTGTTTTTCTTTATTTTTGCACTAATTTGGAAAAAGTCAGCCCGTGCGCGAGCAAAGGCGCGGAAGTCAGCCCGTGCGAGAGCAAAGGCGCGGAAGTCAGCCCGTGCGAGAGCAAAGGCGCGCAAGTCAGCCCGTGCGAGAGCAAAGGCGCGCAAGTCAGCCCGTGTGAGAGCAAAGGCGCGCAAGTCAGCCCGTGCGAGAGCAAAGGCGCAGAAGTCAGCCCGTGCGAGAGCAAAGGCGCGGAAGTCAGCCCGTGCGAGAGCAAAGGCGCGGAAGTCAGCCCGTGCGCGAGCAAAGGCGCGGAAGTCAGCCCGTGCGCGAGCAAAGGCGCGGAAGTCAGCCCGTGCGCGAGCAAAGGCGCGGAAGTCAGCCCGTGCGCGAGCAAAGGCGCGGAAGTCAGCCCGTGCGCGAGCAAAGGCGCGGAAGTCAGCCCGTGCGCGAGCAAAGGCGCGCAAGTCAGCCCGTGCGCGAGCAAAGGCGCGCAAGTCAGCCCGTGCGCGAGCAAAGGCGCGCAAGTCAGCCCGTGCGAGAGCAAAGGCGCGCAAGTCAGCCCGTGCGAGAGCAAAGGCGCGCAAGTCAGCCCGTGCGAGAGCAAAGGCGCGCAAGTCAGCCCGTGCGAGAGCAAAGGCGCGCAAGTCAGCCCGTGCGAGAGCAAAGGCGCGGAAGTCAGCCCGTGCGAGAGCAAAGGCGCGCAAGTCAGCCCGTGCGAGAGCAAAGGCGCGCAAGTCAGCCCGTGCGAGAGCAAAGGCGCGCAAGTCAGCCCGTGCGAGAGCAAAGGCGCGCAAGTCAGCCCGTGCGAGAGCAAAGGCGCGCAAGTCAGCCCGTGCGCGAGCAAAGGCGCGCAAGTCAGCCCGTGCGCGAGCAAAGGCGCGGAAGTCAGCCCGTGCGAGAGCAAAGGCGCGCAAGTCAGCCCGTGCGAGAGCAAAGGCGCGCAAGTCAGCCCGTGCGAGAGCAAAGGCGCGCAAGTCAGCCCGTGCGCGAGCAAAGGCGCGTGTAAATCACAACCTGCAATATATAACAATGTTTCTTTTTTTCATACTGCCTCCCGTCTGCTCATTTACTTCGCATGGAACTTGTTACAACACTTTTCAATAGATTTAATATTTGCTGAGATAAGCCCCATATTGTCTTTGTAGGTAGTTGTATACTTAGTGAGATAGTGAAGCAATCAACGTGTAAAGGTCCCATGCATTGGGCAAATGAGCAGATTTAAGGAGCAATTACGCTGGGCAATTATCGGGAACGAGGATTCGTAAGAATGCTTGTTCTTAGTCAATGGATTGTCTCTCCATTTTGCATGTCGTAGGAAGGAGTTTGCCAGCCTATTTATCTTTATTAATGATGCAGTCGCCCAAAACTCGCTTGTTCGTCGGGTAAAATGTTATTTTGGCTTGCTTAAAAAATAATCGGCTGTGCTGCCAAAAAAAATAGTAGCCTATGCGCGATGAACGTTGTATTCATTATCTATCTGTGAGCACCGTATGCCTGGCTGTCTTGTGTACATGGGTTACTAAATTACCAGTTATGGGCAAACACGTAGCCAATCAGTGGTCTGTTAACACCACAAACCGTCTGATGTAAACAGGATGTAGACAGCCAATCATCTAGTGTATGAACGGTCAGCAGACTCTCTTCATCATTGCCCAGTCCTTTGCTCCAAGGAGTAATAAGTCACTGTCTGATAGATATGGTAGTGACTTGACTCACTTTCGACCCTCGGTCATTAATTGACAGCAAGGATGGTGCTTCCGATGGACACAGGACGATCGGTAAATTGATCATTCTGTGCACACAGGCTGTCTTTGTTCTCGGCAGCACAGGATGATATGCTGCCGAGAACAATGATTTGTAAGCAAGCGTAAAGGGGGTGTTACACGCAGCGACATCGCTAGCGATAGCACTTGGCCCCGTCGTTCGTGTGACATGTGGAGATCGCTGCCGTAGCGAACAACATCGCTACGGCAGCGTCACACGCACATGTCTGTTCAGCGACGTCGCTGGAGACACTGAACAATCCCTCCTTCAAGGGGGAGGTGCGTTCGGCTTCACAGTGAAGTCACTAAACGGCCGCCCAATAGAAGCGGAACGGCGGAGATGAGCGGCCGGAACATGCCGCCCACCTCCTCCTCCCTCATTGCCGGTGGACGCAGGTAAGGAGATGTTCGTCGTTCCTGCGGTTTCACACATAGCGATGTCTGCTGCCGCAGGAACGACAAACAACCTGCGGCATGCACCACCAACGATATTATCAAAAGGAGCGACGTGTCAACGATCAACGATTTTTGCCGTTTTTGTGATCGTTGATCGTCGCTCCTTGGTGTCACACGCTGTGATGTCGCTAACGGCGCCGGATGTGCGTCACAAACACCGTGACCCTGACGATATATCGTTAGCGATGTCGCAGCGTGTAAAGCCCCCTTACGTCTGTGTGCCCACAATGAGCTTTTGGTGACTTCTTGTGTATTTTCGCTCAATGAAAAACACAGTGACTTATAGTTCCAGCAAAGTGGACGGGATTTATAGAAATCTCCTGCCCTCTGTGCTTTTTTTACTCAGCGTAAACTGACCTGCGGTGCTGGTTTCATATCTGCAATATGTCTTCTGTGCGGATTTTCCCCATAGAATTGCATTAGATGCTGAAAATCTGCAGGTAAAAATGGTACATGTATGCCGCACGTGACGATGTCAACAAGGTTTTGTCGAGACCAAAAGTTGTAAAACCAAAGCAGTGTAAAAAAACAGTGTCTTCACTGGCCGCCGGCTTCCATGACCGAAGCGTATCAGCTTCATGTATTTCTATGCTCCTGTCAGGAGAGCCGGCAACCGGTCCGAGCAGGGCAATGGTATCCTCGCACGAGTTACACACAAAGAGTGACTGTAAACAGCAAGTGCTGCCGAGAACGCTGACCGTCTATGCGCACATACCTATTACTGTTTTTGTATTCGTCCGAAGGGCGAATGCCGATCAGAGACACACCCCATATTGGCTAAACCGGGCCTTAGGAATCTATCTTCACATGGGCTGATTGTTCCCGTTTTGCCTTCACCTGAAATTGTCCTGTTGTGACTTTTCCATATACTTGCATACATTTGATAATGATAACCCATCTGTATGGCGCATATTACAGAAGTGGATGAGATAAAAGCTTGACCTACATTTTTGGATTCTATTGGTGTTGACTTATTTTAAACCCTGATCTGTCATCTACAAAAAAATAAGCCTCGCAATCAATGAGAATAGATTTTCTGCTGATGTCTTTGGTAGGCTCCATTGTCTGACTTTGATCCGTGTTTCTTAACGTTCTCCAGCCAGGGATCCCCCCCCGCTCTACTCAAATTACGTCAGAATACCCCAAAGGTTAATGATCACATACTGTGCCGCACATCAGGAACGCTGCAGAGGAACAGTCTGTGTCCTCAGATTGGGAACACTTATCCGAGGGTAGGCTCATACATTGTTGAGTGTTTATGGACGCTTTCCTGCAGCAGATCCACAAGGAGGTCCACACAAAATTGGCACAAAATCGTGCCAACCTTGATGCAAGTTTCCCTAAAGAATATCAACCGAATGTGGGGACAAATACCTCTGCGGGTAATTTCCCGTCTTCGGCGTATTCTGGCCGCCTGTGCCATATGCCCGCTAAACCCTCTATAAGGCTATATGTGCACGTTGAGTATTTGGTTGCTGAAATTTCTAAATCTCTTGGCAGAAGAAATGCTGCATTTTTGCCTTGCGGTTTTGCTGCATTTTTGGTGCTTTTTTTTCCAATGCACATTCATACTTTTTTTCTGGGTTGGAAAGAATTGGCATGCTATAGATTTATTTCCGCTCCAAATCTGCAGGGGGGGGGGGGGGGGAAGCAACATGGGCACAAAACTTCAAGATTCTCACAGACTTTGCAGGAATAATTATTATGATTACAGTTTTATGGGAAAAAATGCACTAAAAGACATTAAAAAATGCGATACAAATGCACTGCATACTTGTCTGTAAATAAGATCTCATGCACAATGCAGGTATTGCAAAATGCAGCGGGGAATCCATCTAGAAAATCCAAACCAAAAATCTGCTCCCGTGGGATTGTTTGTTAAGGTCCTTCTGCTCAAGGTGATAAACTACCGGCAACAATATAGGGTGATCAGCGCTTCTTTACTTCCATTTCCATGTATTATAATGGTGGCAGGAGTTCTATCACTTGTCATTTCATCGCTGCGTGTGTTAAAAAGGGCAACGACCGGGAATTAATGTTTAGGGATTGTGATTTTTGTAGGGTTTTCTGAGCACATACTGAGCAGAAATTCTAAGTTTTTGAGGAGCTTTGAGATTTGGAGAAGGATTTAAAGAGTTTCCGCTCAGTTTCCGGTCAGTGGCAGTATGCACACACGTGGTCTTTTTGCAGTGTTTTCGTTGCTGAAAAAAATGAGCAATCTCCAAGTTTTTGAGGAGTTTTGTATTTTTTTGAGGAGGTTTTGGAGAGTTATCTATCAATTTCTACTCTATGTACATAGTCAATTTCTGCTCTAAAAACTCCTTAAAAAAAGTCTTTTTACTGAGTTTTATTGGAGCAGGAACTGAACAAAAACTCTCAGGTTTTTGAAGAGTATTTGGAGAGTTTCTGCTCGGTGGCCATGTGTACATGAAGTTTTTGAATACATTTATGGAGTGGAAATGGAATGGAAAATCTCCATCTTCTCAGAAGTGCAAAACTCAAAAACTTGGATTTTCCACTCCAAAAACTCAGTAAAAAAAAAAAGACTGTGAACACGTTCTTAGGTTTTGAGTTGACAGTTTTGTTTTTTTTTTGTTTGAGGCAGTCAAAGAAAAAAAATCCGCTTCAGGTAACGCTCCTTTTTTGGAGAGGTGTTTTTAGTTGTTTTTTTCATTTTCTGCAGCATCTTTAAAGTGTTTTAAGTATTTTTTTTCCAGAATTATTTTTTTAAAAATAGGTTTTTTTTTTATTTCACTGTGCCTTAGAGTAATGTATTTTTTTCAAAGAAGTGAAATGTACTGTCTTTTCCTCCATCAGAAAACCTAAGGGTATGTTGGAAATTTTCTGCATCAAAAAACTGCACCTCTTGAAAGGAATAAATGCTGTGGAAAACGGCGCTTTTTTGTTGCGGTTATGTGGAGTTTTTTTGTTTTTTTTTTGTTTTTTTTGTGCATTGTGATAGGAAAAAACGCTAGAAAAATACGCAAAAAAATGACATGTTAATTGTTTGCAGCAGATTTTTTTCTGCGGCAAAATCTGCAATGTGTGCACAGCACTTCAGGAGTCTCATAGACTTTGGTGGGATGCGTCTTCCCTTGCAGATTGAATAAAATCTGCGAAAAAAACCATGAAAAAAAACATGACAAAAACCCACATCGTATGCACACAGCCTATAATGGAAGAAAAACTCTCAAAAGACTGAAAATATAAACAGCAAAGTGGTTTTAAAATAAAAATAAAACTGCCAAAGTCTTTCAATAAGTTTTTTGAGTAGTTTTTCCTATGCAAACTTTTCCAACAATTTCTCAAGAAACCCTTATACACTTGATCATTTGGTTGGGGATCATTGCTTTATGGATCAGCTGATCACTTATGATCAGGGAGCCGCATTTACCAATACTGGATCCCATCTAATATATAAAGCTGTGTGTGTGTGTGTGTATGTCCGCTAAAGGTATCCGCACCGTCGCATTTACAATCACGAAATTTTGCACAGACGCCTCATGTGAACCAGGAAGTGTCATAGACTATGTTTTGACGGGAAAATTGAACCCCGTGCTTTACAGTTACTCTCCAAAAAACCTGCCTCCAGTAAAGTCAATGGAGCTGCGAGCTATTAGCTTATTAGTATAAGAAGCTTATGTGTGAGGTAATAAGATGTCGGTGGGGAGACAGATAGCGAGAGACAGATGGACAGAGAAAGAGACAGAGAAAGAGTGACAGACCGTCAAAGACACAGACAGGCAGACAGGGAAAGAGACAGGCAGACAGGGAAAGAGACAGGCAGACAGGGAAAGAGACAGGCAGACAGGGAAAGAGACAGGCAGACAGGGAAAGAGACAGGCAGACAGGGAAAGAGACAGGCAGACAGGGAAAGAGACAGGCAGACAGGGAAAGAGACAGGCAGACAGGGAAAGAGACAGGCAGACAGGGAAAGAGACAGGCAGACAGGGAAAGAGACAGGCAGACAGGGAAAGAGACAGGCAGACAGGGAAAGAGACAGGCAGACAGGGAAAGAGACAGGCAGACAGGGAAAGAGACAGGCAGACAGGGAAAGAGACAGGCAGACAGGGAAAGAGACAGGCAGACAGGGAAAGAGACGGACGGGGAACGAGATAGAGACAGAGAGATTCATACAGACAGAGACTGGGAGAGACAGAGAGACTGTTACTATCCAGGGCAACGCCGGGTACTACAGCCAGTCTTCTATAATCTGGAAATTCTCAGTTTTGAAAAATTACTATACAAAGATACTAATGGGATAAACTTTGCATTTTCAATATTTGAGTCCCAAAGACTAAAGACGTCTTCAGTTCTTCCTTAACCAACAGAGGTTGTCTTTTTATGAAGGTCTATTATATAATATAATGTCAGATCCAATATATAATGTAATAAGATATAAAGTACATTACTAGGGGGCGTAAAAATATAAAGGAAATAAAAACTTTCTACAGTCAGCGAGAACGTTCTCGGATACATTAACCCTTATACATTTTTCAGAACATCGATTGACAGACTGTAAGGTGCATTAGACCATTATGTGACGTCAAGGCTGGAAATCTATTCCTTTTCTTGCCTCCTCAGCGATTTCCCCTCGTTCATGACCAAACATGTAAACTGAATAATGTATTGTATATATATTGTCAATTATCGTATTATGAGACGGTAATAAAAGAGCAGTATTTACTGCCGCATTGTTCTAGTCTATATTAGACACTGTTTTATGTAGTTTACTTTTTTTTTAATTTGATTTTTACAGACCATTCCTCCACCCAAGGAAGATAATAATGCTTTGGATGAGCATAATAAAATATAAAATTGTCACTCACCTGGAAGCTCTAATGAATTAATTGTGAAAAAAAAATAAATTAATATTAATTATATATATATATATATATATATATATATATATATATATATATATATATATATATATATAATATATGTGTGTTTTGTGTGTGTGTGTGTGTGTATATATATATATATATATATATATATATATATATATATATATATATATATATATATATATATATATATATATATATTATTTTATTGGGTGCAGTTTACACTTCATTAAATGTATTTAATGTACATGTACATTCCTGATGTATGTAAAGCGCTGCGGAATATGTTAGCGCTATATAAAAATAATTTATTTTTTTTTTTTTTTTATTTTTTTTATTAAATGGTTGTTTCTTTTACTTTTTTGGTTATTTTAGCACATGGCCCACCTGTCCAGGTCAAACAACGTAGGTGTGCCTCCTGTTTCCCTGAGATTAGTTGGGACTGACCCCTCCCTAGAGGATCCTTCTGAAGACCCCAATTCTAGATCTGCAGTATATTGGAAATGTTTTGGGTGCCGTTTACACTTCATTAAATGGTTCTTCTGGGTTCTTTTTATTGTGTTTTTTTGTTAATTTAGCATGTGGCCCACATGTCCAGGTCAAACAAAAGAGTTGTGCCTCCCATTTCCCTGGGGCTAGCTGGGACTGACCCCTCCCTAGAGGATCCTTCTGAGGACCCAAGTTCTAGATCTGTTGTAATTTGCAAAATGTTTTGGATGCAGTTTATACTTCATTAAATGGTTCTTTTAGGTTCTTTTTCTTGTGGTTTTTGGTTATTTTAGCACGTGGCCCAAATGTCATGGTCAGACAACATAGTTGTGCCTCCCATTTCCCTGAGGCTTGAGTACCGATCACCCGAGCATGGTAGTGCTCGCTCATCACTAATTACGAGTGCTGAGCACCCAAGCATGGTAGTGCCCGCTCATCACTAGTTACAAGTACTGAGCACCCGCGCATGGTAGTGCCCACTCATCACTAGTTACGAGTACTGAGCACCTGAGCATGGTAGTGCCCACTCATCACTAGTTACGAGTGCTGAGCACCTGAGCATGGTAGTGCCCGCTCATCACTAGTTACGAGTACTGAGCACCCGAGCATGGTAGTGCCCACTCATCACTAGTTACGAGTACTGAGCACCTGAGCATGGTAGTGCCCGCTCATCACTAGTTACGAGTGCTGAGCACCCAAGCATGGTAGTGCCCGCTCATCACTAGTTACGAGTACTGAGCACCCGAGCATGGTAGAGCCCGCTCATCACTAGTTACGAGTACCCGAGCATTGTAGTGCTCGTTCATCACCAATTACAAAATTTCTTATTTTCATGATGTGGAGCATTCCAGTATTTGACTGGGGCCCCCTGACTGCTGTGCCCCGTAATAATGGGTTAATCTGGTCGTCCCATGTAATTTTCTGCCTCCTCCCAGTTTGTTGCAGCCAATGATTCTTCTCTCCTCCTACTCCTGCTTCCCCCTTTATAATTTCAATCCCTTCTTTTTCCGGTCTCTCCCCACTCTGTGGGACCCGGAGGCAGCTGTCCCACCCTCCCTCCCTTTGTCAACGTTGATGGTTTCAGTGTGGACGCTTACCTGCGCCGGAAGTCCGGCTGTGAGACAATGAGTGGTACTGTAAAAGCTACCTGTGCCGGGAGTCCGGCTATGAGACAATGATTGGTATGGTAAAAGCTACGTGCGCCGGGAGTCTGGCTTCAACACAATTATTTTGACTGGTTTGGCTTACTTGCGCCGGTAGTCCGGTTGCGACACAATGAGTTGTACTATTTTTGTTTTTCATAATATTTGATTAAGTCACAGCAGCGGTCAATTCAACAACGTTGGTGGTTTTTTGGTACAAAAGTTACCCCCGCCGGGAGTCCGGCTGCGGCACAACGCTTTGTACTGGTTTACTGTGATTTATTTCAATGGTTTTAGTTTGATATTTTGGGCTGTGACCGACCACCATCCACTAAAAGATGAGATTTGATTATTAAATCTCCATAATAAAGAGTTCTGATTTTATATACCTGAGTCTGATTCTTCATTACATGGGACGATTGGTTGTGGGTTTGTTGGGGTCTCAGCAGTCTTAAGGCTACTTTACACACTGCGATATCGGTCCCGATATCGCTAGTGTGCATACCCGCCCCCATCTGTTGCGCGACATGGGCATATCGCTGCCCGTGCCGCACAACATCGCCCAGAGCCGTCACACATACTTACCTGTCCGGCGACGTCGCTGTGACCGGCGAACCGCCTCCTTTCTAAGGGGGCGGTCCGTGCGGCGTCACAGCGACGTCACTGAACCGCCGCCCAATCGCAGCGGAGGGGCGGAGATGAGCGGGAGGTAACATCCCGCCCACCTCCTTCCTTCCGCATAGCGGCCGGGAGGCAGGTAGGGAGACGTTCCTCGCTCCTGCGGCGTCACACGCAGCGATGTGTGATGCCGCAGGAACGAGGAACAACCTCGTTACTGCTGAAGTAACGATTTTTGGGAATTAGGACCCGTGTAGCCGATTAGCGATAAATCACGCTTTTGCGACGATTTTACATCGCTGAACGCTGTTACACAAAGCTATATCGCTAACGATTGCGGAAGTGCGTCACCAAAACCGTGACCCCAACGACAAAATTCGGGCGATATCGCAGTGTGTAAAGCCCGCTTTACTGTTGATTTATGGGGGAATAATAAAATGATTGTTACTCCTTAATTATCAGCACCTCAGCTCCATTCAAGACTGCTGCAGTGCCCTGCTCCTGGGTTTTAGGGTCCCTTTCTTGGTATTGCTGGGGGGCCCAACAGTCACACACACACACACAGGGCTTACTAAATATATAACCCGTGGAAGTTCGGTTCTGCCTCTTCAGCCGGACATTAGATAAAGTTTGGTTTTGGACCTGAACTTGACCTGAACCCCAATAGAAGTCACTAATTGGGCAGTTCGGATCTCCGCCCACATGCAGCCACTTCTAGGGTAGGGTGTGTGGGGGTTTTCCATTTTTTTTTTTTTGTTTGGTGCACCCTACATTCGATCACATTGTTGTTACCCCCAATGAGAGCCATTTAAACATTGAAAATGGCTTGGACTGGGCTGAGACCGAGCGTACCTGAGCACAGCGGTGCTCGCTCCAGTGGTGTGCGTATGTAAAACACCCGATGTCCAAACTCGAACTTTATTTTTTGTGTAAAGTCTGTGTTTGATATGAACACTGAACCTTAGCATCGCTCACCTCAACTAGTAACTAATCCCCTCTCCTATGAAAAGGATATGACTTACGACTTTGGGAATATCTCGTTAATGATTAGACCCATTAAAGGGAACCTGTCAGATGCAATATGCACCCAGAAGCACGAGCAGTTCTGGGTGCATATTGCTAATCCCTGCCTAACCGTCCCTGTATCTGGTAGCATACATAAAGAGATCTTTACAAAAAATATTTCTAAAGATCCTTCATTATATGCTAATGAGGCCAGTGACTATTGGCAAGGGCGGTAGTTTTCTTGGCTAGTTGGCCCCCTTAGTATGTTAGCACATCCCTGTGGGCGTACTAAAATGACCGAAAGTCCAGGATCATGTACACTGAGCCGAAATCCAGGGGTTGGACGCAATGGCAGCAGAGAGGTGAGGGCGACCATCCTCTGACGCATTCATTAGCATGTTGGCACACCCACAGCGGCGTACTAACATGCTAATGGGGCCGACTAGCCAAGAGAACTAACGCCCTTGCGACTAGTCGCTGGCTTCATTAACATATCATAAAGGATCTTTAGAAATACTTTTTCTAATGATCTCTTTATCTATGCTAGTGTATACAGGGACAGATAGGCAGGGATTAGCAATATACACCCAGAACTGCTCGTGGTTCTGAGTGCATAGGGAACCTAACAGGTTCTCTTTAAATCCTTGCTCTGTGTAGTGCAGTGAATTTATAAGCTATTGCAAAAGTTTGGAGTCAGAAAGTCTCTGCCTGTGTCCATGGTGCATCACATGCTGTATTCAACTGCAATATCCATAGACCAATATGGCGCAGTGACAAGAATCGATTTTAAACTTCCTCTAGAGTCCAGGCATAGGAAGTAACAGAGAAAAGATCTCCTTGCATCTTCTTGCTTGTGAGTGACCTACTGTGTACTGTAGTGTACTGTAGGGGGGAGACGGAGGGGAGATATCTGCTGTGTGCGGAACCATCCGTCCTACGCTCATCAGGAGGGAACGGTGTAAGGAATATACTGCTCATTGCTGACTCCGGGCAGGCTCTTATGTAACCTCATCCCCAACAGCGGAAATGCCGCAGCCATATCTACACATATCATTGCAAAGAAGAAGAAGGGGAAGCCGCCAATTAGGGCCCGTCAATTTGCGCTGTGGATATATTTTGTAGCCTGAGATTTCTTAAAACAGGAATATCTAAAAAAATGAATATGCAGAAGAAACTATTGTGTGTTTTCACTTTGAAAGAACTTTGATGCTTTTTTTTTTGACTCAGCGGATGTATAATTTTTTATTTTTTTATATATATATATATATATATATATATATATATATATATATATATATATATATATATATATATATATATTGTGTGTGTGTGTGTATATGTATATATATATATATATATATATATATATATATATATATATATATATATATATTGTGTGTGTATATATATATATATATATACAGTTAGGTCCAGAAATATTTGGACAGTGACACAATTTTCGCGAGTTGGGCTCTGCATGCCACCACATTGGATTTGAAATGAAACTTCTACAACAGAATTCAAGTGCAGATTGTAACGTTTAATTTGAAGGTTTGAACAAAAATATCTGATAGAAATTGTAGGAATTGTACACATTTCTTTACAAACACTCCACATTTTAGGAGGTCAAAAGTAATTGGACAAATAAACCAAACCCAAACAAAATATTTTTATTTTCAATATTTTGTTGCGAATCCTTTGGAGGCAATCACTGCCTTAAGTCTGGAACCCATGGACATCACCAAACGCTGGGTTTCCTCCTTCTTAATGCTTTGCCAGGCCTTTACAGCCGCAGCCTTCAGGTCTTGCTTGTTTGTGGGTCTTTCCGTCTTAAGTCTGGATTTGAGCAAGTGAAATGCATGCTCAATTGGGTTAAGATCTGGTGATTGACTTGGCCATTGCAGAATGTTCCACTTTTTTGCACTCATGAACTCCTGGGTAGCTTTGGCTGTATGCTTGGGGTCATTGTCCATCTGTACTATGAAGCGCCGTCCGATCAATTTTGCGGCATTTGGCTGAATCTGGGCTGAAAGTATATCCCGGTACACTTCAGAATTCATCCGGCTACTCTTGCGTGCTGTTATGTCATCAATAAACACAAGTGACCCAGTGCCATTGAAAGCCATGCATGCCCATGCCATCACGTTGCCTCCACCATGTTTTACAGAGGATGTGGTGTGCTTTAGATCATGTGCCGTTCCCTTTCTTCTCCAAACTTTTTTCTTCCCATCATTCTGGTACAGGTTGATCTTTGTCTCATCTGTCCATAGAATACTTTTCCAGAACTGAGCTGGCTTCATGAGGTGTTTTTCAGCAAATTTAACTCTGGCCTGTCTATTTTTGGAATTGATGAATGGTTTGCATCTAGATGTGAACCCTTTGTATTTACTTTCATGGAGTCTTCTCTTTACTGTTGACTTAGAGACAGATATACCTACTTCACTGAGAGTGTTCTGGACTTCAGTTGATGTTGTGAACGGGTTCATCTTCACCAAAGAAAGTATGCGGCGATCATCCACCACTGTTGTCATCCGTGGACGCCCAGGCCTTTTTGAGTTCCCAAGCTCACCAGTCAATTCCTTTTTTCTCAGAATGTACCCGACTGTTGATTTTGCTACTCCAAGCATGTCTGCTATCTCTCTGATGGATTTTTTCTTTTTTTTCAGCCTCAGGATGTTCTGCTTCACCTCAATTGAGAGTTCCTTAGACCGCATGTTGTCTGGTCACAGCAACAGCTTCCAAATGCAAAACCACACACCTGTAATCAACCCCAGACCTTTTAACTACTTCATTGATTACAGGTTAACGAGGGAGACGCCTTCAGAGTTAATTGCAGCCCTTAGAGTCCCTTGTCCAATTACTTTTGGTCCCTTGAAAAAGAGGAGGCTAAGCATTACAGAGTTATGATTACTAAACCCTTTCTCCGATTTTGATGTGAAAACTCATATTGCAGCTGGGAGTGTGCACTTTCAGCCCATATTATATATATAATTGTATTTCTGAACATGTTTTTGTAAACAGCTAAAATAACAAAACTTGTGTCACTGTCCAAATATTTCTGGCCCTGACTGTATATATATATATATATATATATATATATATATATATATATATATATATTTTATATATAATTGTGTGTGTGTGTATATATATATATATATATATATATATATATATATATATATATATATATATATATATATATATATATATATATATATATATATATATAGAGTATATATGTAATTATATACACACACGCCTACCTATTTTATCTTTTTAAGTCAAATTCATGTGAAAGCAGTCGAGACTAGTGCATGCTGCGTTTTTTTTTGTTTCATTACACAATCACCATATTTCTCTGAAAATAAGACAGGGTCTTATATTGTTTGGTCCAATATATATAGATAGATAGATATATAGATACCGTGTTTTTCCAAAAATAAGATACTGTCTTTTTTTTTTTTCTCCCCCCAAAAAAAGCACTAGGGCTTATTTTTGGAGGTGGTCTTATTCTTGGAGAAACACGGTTGGGGGTTAGTTTACCCCCAAAAAAGCAGACCCCCCCCCCCACTTCCCAGGAGACTCATACTCACCAGACCCAGACGTTTGCGTGGTTCCCAGGTCCTCCTGTGATCTCCGGTGGTTGCTGCACACCGTTCTCCCCTGCTGCTGGCTGACACACACCCAGCCCGATCACACACACAGCAGATCACACACACACAGCAAATCACACACACACAGCAAATCACACACACACAGCAAATCACACACACACAGCAAATCACACACACACAGCAAATCACACACACACAGCAAATCACACACACACAGCAAATCACACACACACAGCAAATCACACACACACAGCAAATCACACACACACAGCAAATCACACACACACAGCAAATCACACACACAGCAGATCACACACACAGCAGATCACACACACAGCAGATCACACACACAGCAGATCACACACACAGCAGATCACACACACACAGCAGATCACACACACACAGCAGATCACACACACACAGCAGATCACACACACACAGCAGATCACACACACACAGCAGATCACACACACACAGCAGATCACACACACACAGCAGATCACACACACACAGCAGATCACACACACACAGCAGATCACACACACACAGCAGATCACACACACACAGCAGATCACACACACACAGCAGATCACACACACACAGCAGATCACACACACACAGCAGATCACACACACACAGCAGATCACACACACACAGCAGATCACACACACACACAGCAAATCACACACAGCAGATCAGATACCCACAGCAGATCAGATACCCACAGCAGATCAGATACCCACAGCAGATCAGATACCCACAGCAGATCAGATACCCACAGCAGATCAGATACCCACAGCAGATCAGATACCCACAGCAGATCAGATACCCACAGCAGATCAGATACCCACAGCAGATCAGATACCCACAGCAGATCAGATACCCACAGCAGATCACAGATACCCACAGCAGATCACAGATACCCACAGCCGAACGCAGAAAAACACAGCCGATCCCAGACACACACACAGCCGATCCCAGACACACACACAGCCGATCCCAGACACACACAGCCCATCGCACACATCACATCCAGCGCTTATGGCCGCAGGGAATGATGAGAGGAAGTCACATGTCCGGCCGCAGGTCCTGTTCGTTGCACTCCACTGCACTGCCTCTCACAGATGTGAGATCTGGTGTGTGAGTGAGATCTGATTATGTGTGTGTGTGAGAGTTGATGTGTGCGGGTGTGTGATCACTGCAGGTCCTGCTGCTCGGCGTCTGGTGAGTGTGATTGCCGGGTGCCGCTGTCTATAATGAAGTGTCCTGCAGTATTTGTAACCTTTTTTTAGCTGCACGGACACTTCATTATTGATCCGGGACTAGGGCTTATTTTCGGGGGAGGGCTTATATTTAAGCCTTGCTCCGAAAATGCTGAAAATCCCTGCTAGGGCTTATTTTTGGGGGAGGGCTTATTTTTGGAAAAACACGGTATATACACACACACACATCAGCCTGTCTCCTCTTCAGCTTTAAACTCCTGCAGTTGAGACCTTTTGGTAAAGTCATGGTGACATGACCGTGATGTCACCAAAGATCTTTAACCTCGGGATAGAAATGCTGGGGGCCCCTAAGAGAATGGTAATGGCTAAAAATAGATAGAGGGACCTCTGCTGGCGTCACGCCCATGTGACGATAAGGGGCAGGGCCACCACCAACATAGCTGTTACCAGGAAACACCATTTTCTAAGTCCATGTGGACATGATGTTGATTATAATAAAAGCGGTGGTCTGGGGGTAAGACCCCCTATATAAGGAAGGGGTGCAGGGTGGCTCAAAGCCCTCCCTTGCATCAGTATAGTGAATGGGAGGAAAAGACTGACTAAGAGCCATTGGGTTCGAAATGCATCCTCTCTGACAGTTGTTTATACCCTGTTTGGACCTTTTTTTTATATGGATTTTAATTTGATTTAATACAATTTTTGGATTTTAATATCCCTTGGACTTTGTTGCTGGATTACCCTCTCCCTCCCTTGCATCAGTATAGTGAATGGGAGGAAACCATCACGCCCACTAACAAAGTCGGTAACGCCCGCAGGTCCTTCTAGCCACTGGGATTTAGCCACAACCCTAGGAGAATGGGGGCCCTTTGAAACTGCCCAGTTTGCTCTCCTTTCCCCCTTATACCAGTCCTGCATACTGGTCTATCTCCTTTTCAGTTCCTTTATAATCTTTACGTTAATAGACCTTTGGTGACATGGTCACATGACTGTGAATTCACCAAAGGTCCTTAAGCAGTTTTAACCTCAGAATATGAAAGAGGCCCTGAGAATTTGCCCATCTGGATTTCCCCCTAAGGCTATGTGCACACAGTGCGTTTTTCGCAGCGTTTTTCGGGTGCGTTTTTGGCCTCAAAACTGCATGACTTTGCTTCCCCAGCAAAGTCAATGAGTTTTCATTTTTGCTGTCTGCACACAACTTTTTTTTTTAAGCTGCGTTTTTGAGCTTAAAAAAAAAATGGACATGTCAATTCTTTCCTGCGTTTTTCTGCGTTTTCCCCCCATGCAATGCATTGGAAAAATGCAGAAAACCGCAGAGATCAAAAACACAGCCAAAAATGCACCAAAATTCGGTAAAAACGCATGCGTTTTTTGCCGCTGTGCGGTTTTATCCGCCAAAAAAGCAGCGTCAGAAAAACACAGCGTGTGCACATAGCCTAAGGGGTGCTTCACACATAGCGAGATCGCTACCGAAATCGCTGCTACGGCACGGTTTTGGTGACGCAACAGTGACCTCATTAGCGATCTCGCTGTGTGTGACACTGAGCAGCGATCTGGCCCCTACTGCGAGATCGCTGCTCGTTACACACAGCCCTGGTTCGTTTTCTTCAAAGGTGCTCTCCCGCTGTGACGCACAGATCGCTGTGTGTGACAGCGAGAGAGCGACAAATGAAGCGAGCAGGGAGCAGGAGCCGGCATCTGGCAGCTGTGGTAAGCTGTAACCAGGGTAAACATCGGGTAACCAAGGTGGTTACCCGATATTTACCTTAGTTACCAGCCTCCGCCGCTCTTGCTGCCAGTGCTGCCGGCTCCGGCTCTCTGCACATGTAGCTGCAGTACACATCGGGTTAATTAACCCGATGTGTACTGTAGCTAGGAGAGCAAGGAGCCAGCGCTAAGCAATGTGCGCGGCTCCCTGCTCTCTGCACTGTGACATGTAGCTGCAGTACACATCGGGTTAATTAACCCGATGTGTACTGTAGCAAGGAGAGCAAGGAGCCAGCGCTAAGCAGTGTGCGCGGCTCCCTGCTCTCGCGGTTATGATCGCTGCTGCTTCTGCTGTGTTTGACAGCTAAGCAGCGATCATAACAGCGACTTACAAGGTCGCTGTTACGTCACAGAAAATGGTGACGTAACAGCGACCTCGTTGTCGCTTAGTGTGAACCAGCCCTAACACTTAACTGTAACTAGGGCCTTTTTTTTTTCAAACTGGAAAACAAAGGAGTGTAAATAGTGTTATCCGAGGGGTGGTACAGGAGTAAAACAATGAATGTGCTCACCTTGAGGGTCACAACCACTGTAAACGCATATTGTTGGAACTAGAGGAATCACAAAAGAAGGGGACAAATGCCGTGCTGCCATAGTAAGGAACAATCCACTAGTTGTCTATTATTTTTTTTTACTTTTTTTGATTTACCATCCTTTCATGTTTTATTAGGTAATTAGTTTTCGGCATGCCCGTCCTGCCTGTGCCCTTGTCCTCTTGGGTGTGCACAATATTCAGCACCCGGCAGATGTCTGTTTATTCCTCTGTGACACATGATATTTTTTTTTTTTCACTGAGATGAAACAGTCTCGGAAAGACCCAACCGGTTGATCCAGATGTCTGTGCGGTGCCTCAGCCGGAGAGTAGCTTTCACTTATTACATTCTGTTTTCTCGTGTTCTTGGACTGTGACCAACCTCCTGGTGTTACTTTACCTCTATTGTTAGTTTCTTATTTGTGTTTTTTTTTTTTTGTTATTATTCACTGCATTTTTTTTTTCTGTTCACCCCTGGCTCTCATTTTACCGATTTTACGAATGGTTATATTGATTACATAAATATGACAATAATATTTCTTAGTTTTCGTTGTATGCAAACTAATATATGTTGACAGTAAATTTTCTCTAATCAGTTTTCATCGTTAACAAAATACTAATTTATTGGATCGGATAAGGTTGCTTTCACACATCCGTTTTTTGCTGTGCAGCACAATCCCGCTCTTTGCAGAAAAAACGCAACCATTTTTTTTTTTCCTCTGGTTGCGTTTTTTCCGCATAGACTTTCATTAGTGCTGGATTGTGCCGCATGGGCTTGCGTTTTGGTCCGGTTTTTGCCAGATGCAGCATGTTTAGCCCATGCGGCGGCCGGATGGAACGTTGCCTGGCACGTTTTTTTGTCCGGCAAAAAAAACTACATCGCGCCGCATCCAGCCGATGCGGCGCTTTTTCCAATGCATGCCTATGGATGCCGGATGTGGCAAAAACCGCATCCGGCCGCTGCATGCATTTTTTTGCACTGCGCATGCTCAGTAGCGTGCCGCATCCGGCAAAAAACGGATGGGCCGCATGTAAAAACTTATGCAAAGGATACGTTTTTTTCGCCGCATCCGTTGCATAGGTTTTAGAGCCGGATTTAGCCGCACTGCTAAAACCGGAGGTGTGAAAGCAACCCTAAATAAACTGTTTCGCCGGCCGCATCCGTTTTTTGCCGCATTACGCCGGATCTAGCGTCTATAGGGTTCCATTGTAAATCACGCCGTATCTGGAGCGATGCGTTTTTTTGTCAGAGATAAGAAACGTTACAAGAGACGATCCATCCGGCCGCCGCATTAGCCAATTACGACGGATCCGGCAAAAGCCAGATGCAACGCAAGGCCATCAGGCACAATCCGGCACTAATACAAACCAATGGGGATAAAACGGATCCGGCGCCGGATCTGTTTTATCCGTTTTTTTCTGGAGTGTGCCTGATGGAAAAAAAACTGATGTGTGAAAGTAGCCTAAGGGAATAATTGCATAAAAAGCAGCTCAAAGCAAAAAAGTGATTAGAAATGCAAAGAGGTATTTCTGGATATGACATTGATAGAGTATCTATTGCATATGGTGAGTATGGACCAGTAGATGGAGAGACTCCGCCTCCCTGCAGAGCTGAGGCCCTGCCCCCGCGGAATCCTGCATAGCACTTACTATATCTGATGTTGCAGTTCAACCTATTCCAATAATTAAGGATGTGAGAGAATAGAATGCATTTTGTTCTCATAGTGTCCATCTTGTCGTATAACTAATGATGTCATAGGGTTCAGCTAACTCTGATGGGCAGGGAAGTTTTACATTTCCGTTCACGCCAATACTGCTCTTATTGGTTCATAGTTCAGAGGGGACTTTTCCTTTTGTGACCCTATATAAACTAGTCACATGTACTATTAAAGGAGAATTATTTGAGAACACCATACTAAGAGTGTGTGCTGTATTGATTTCCCGAGCGCTCGTAAAACAAATCTTATTAATTTGGAGTTCAAGACAGAGGCATAGCAGTGTATTTTGCTTACACTGAGCACGACTGAGGTCCAGTACCAAGAACAGCCGTGCTCGAATGGATGCCACTGTGCCAGGTACTGAAATGTTCTCTCACACCGATTTTGGCCAAAGACTAATACATGCTGCCGCTAAGTGACTGGGGTTGCATTTCAACCCGAAAGGGATCGTGACAACTCCATTTGCTTGCATTATACTGCGCCATAGCAGTCTAAACAGATCATAGGATATTTTTAAGCTGAGACCCAAACAGGTTAGTTGTACAGTTAAGCAGAAGAATCAAAGTCCAGTGTTTCCCAAACTCCAGTCCTCATGACCCCCAACAGGTCACATTTTCAGGATTTCTTTGGCATTGAACATATGATGAAATCATTATTAAGGCATTACGTGAGCAATAATAAGGAAATTCTGAAAATATGACTTGTTGGGGGCCATGAGGAGTGGATTTTAGGAACCCCTTTTGTTAGATAGTTGTCCAGTCTCATAAAAAATGGTGGGTTCTGCCAACTGTAGTATTCAAAGCCTCTTCAGAGAGAAAAGGACCTTTTAACAAACCTTCGCAAATGACTTGGGATAAGAAGAGTGATGAGCGAATAATAAAATATTTGGGTTCAGGTTATTCAATCCGTGAGGACAAGAGTTTGGGAACCACTAGTCTAAGACAATTGTCCGTGGCCACCAAACCAGAGCTTTGCCATCATTCTCCTCCATGGTATCACCTGTTCTGATAACATGGCGTCCTTTTTTTGTGGAGTGGTGCATGCTTGACCTTGTGCCGTTCCTGCTAATCAGAAGAGATGTCGGAAACCTGATGAAGCTGGTTGATTTTTTTCTGTACCTCCATGGTAAGAAACCTGTGAAACGTACGTTAGGATGTCTTTCTTACTGAGGGGGTGTATTTGTTTATCTTGTACATGCCTCTTTTTCCCGGGTTTTGTTACCTTTAATTTATGGGCTTTGATAGCTGATTTTGCTTACTATTTAATAAGGTTTTTTTCCCTGACTTTTGCCCACGATTTACATAATATTGGTACTTCTCTGGGATTCCTTCCCATTTTGTGTGATTTGCACTTGCACTTTATGAGGCCTATTTATTGACATTTATATACCCTCCTCCCCATTGTCAAACTAGCAGCTATGACCATGAATTTTACATGCTCACTGTCCTTTTGTTATATGTACAGTGCTGGCCAAA